>NC_034409.1:25260983-25265621 GCF_002078875.1 Numida meleagris | reverse complement strand
TGCCGGGGGTGGCGGACGGGGCAGGGCGGGAGCCGGGCAGCGGCGGGCAGCGCCATGGGGCTGGAGACGGAGAAGGCGGACACCCGCATCTTCATGGACGACGACAACTTCCCGCCGGGCGGCCCCGCGCTGTCCGAGGCGGAGAAGTGCGCGGAGGACGCGCTGGATCGGGACCCCCGCGGGCTGAACGCACACCTCCAGGTGCCGGGCGGGCAGTGGGGGCGGCGGGGCCGGGGCCGGGGCCGGGCGGCGGCTGACGGCCGTCGGGGCTGTTCGCTTTTCCAGCTGGGCTTCGAGGACGTGATCGCCGAGCCCGAGCTCACCCACTCCTTCGACAAGGTGTGGATCTGCAGCCACGCGCTCTTCGAGCTCAGCAAGTACGTGCTGTACAAGCTGCTGAGCCTGCTGCTCGCCGTCCCGCTGGCCCTGGTGTTGGGGATCGTCTTCGCGGTGCTCAGCTGCCTGCACATCTGGTGAGTGCATGTGTGGGAGGAGGCGGGGGGCAGGGGCTCTCCTCTGCCGCCTCCGTGCCCCAATGGCCACCGCCGCCGTGAGGGCCTGCGGGCAGTTCTGCTTGCGCTGCCCGCTGTGTTGGTAATGGGAGAGGAGTTAAAATAACCCTTCCTCCGTGATTCAGCTCCACGCTTTGCTCTTAGCAGCTTTCTCGTCTGGGTAAGCTCCTGGGGGCAGAGCTTTGCCGTTTGTGCCGCGACTTGCCTGGCTATTGATTGCTTGTTTTTGTAAACCAGAGTACAGACATTTTAAAACACGTGTATTTTAAATGAAAGGCCCGTGCAAAAGCATTGCTTACACCTGACACCTTCTCAGTAAGTTACCTCTGCCATTTCTTTCCTCACAGACTGAAGAAAGCTTTAGGGGGCCCAGCTCAGTCTTTCTTTGCTGCTGTCACAAAGTCGGCTGTCACTACCTCACAGCAGGTGCACGGCCATCTGTAGGTGCGGCACAAAGAACCCCTCCTGAGCTCAGGAAAGCCATGGCCATGGTTCACAGACAAATACAGCAGCTCTCCAAAGCGGCAAGGCTGGTGTACTTTATACATTCACTGCTAGCAAAATAACAGGGAAGAGCCTCTTGAGCCCAGAGAGGCAGTTGATTGTGGAGAAGGAAGAGAGGCAGGGAGAAGAATGATATTGAGGAAAGAAAGGAGAGTCCATCAAGCTGCAGAAGAAAGCATGAATGCATATCGTCAATGTCATTCTTGCAAACCAGGATTTTCCGTATACATAATTTTTGACCTAAGCCTTGTTTGCCTTGGGTAATACTGGAATCATGAAGAAGTCAATAAGGAAAATAAAGTGCTATCCAGAAACTGGGAAACAAACTCAAAATGATGTAAATACATTGGTTGTTTGAACGTCTGATTGTAATCTTTTGGTTGCAGATTTCAGTTTTCAAAAGTGGAATGGAAATTTCGATTGATGGCATTGTTATGAGCCACTTCAAAACCTGATTAACTTGAATTTTGGAGCATGCAGAGTTTGCAGTAGGGAGTTGCGATATAATTTAGAGCTGCTACTTTGCTGGGCCTCAAATTATTATGGACATTTTATAGTGGGCCTAGACTTTTGTTTCAGCCAGCGGTCACTGTGCTGTACCATACAAGGACTGAAAAAGGATATGGTGGGCATATAGATTTCCGATAGTGAAATGTCTGTGGAAGAGTTTGTTGATGCTCAGTTTGTTCAGACTAATAACGTTTAATGCTACAGAATGATCTTGTATCTGGATTTCTTGGGCTGGATATGTGGACACGTGTTCCACTGAACAGGACTCAGAGGTCAGTTTCTATTTGTGCAAGTAGTCCCCAGTGACTCTGTTGGGAACTGTGGTTCCCAGTACATCTGAAATAGAACTGAGTGAATGTGGCACTTGATTTCTTTGAAAAGTTTCCCTTGACTTTCTGCAAACACACTTGTCTCCCCAGCAACTATTTTTCTGTGCCTAAGTTCACTGTTAGAATGGAGTTGATCTTTCATTTTGGTCTTGCACCTGGATGGGTGTGAAAGAATCACATAGCTCAGGAGTGCTGTCTGTATCCCCTTGGACCCTACCCAGTGCTACAGTCAGTAGCACAGCACAGTCTGGTCTTCCTGCAAACACAGCCTGGATTTGTTCCTACACAATGTTTGAATGCGCTGAGGTTATTGTAACTTATTTCTGCAGCTCCCAGTGTTCCAAAGTTCTTGGGATTGAGAAGTTCAAAGTCTCTGTGTTCGGGAGGATAGTGCAGGAGCAACTGATACCAGAGGCATTAAAGGGACCCTAAACACTGGCTCCCATGTAAGCCTGTTGGGTCTGTAAAAATATCAGCGCCTTGTTTTGTGGTTGCAGGGATGGGAATTCCATTGTAACTCTGTCTTCAGCTGTTTGAGCATCATGGGAAAGCTCTGGGCACATCCTCCCACATTGCTGTCTGCAGGAGGGCTTATCAGAGTCTCTGTGCCTCGTTTGCATCATCCAAACCACTGAGACGATGACGTTGATCAGTTGCAGGGGAGCCTTTCCTAAGAATAAATCAGAAACTGTTTCAACAACACTTGGAAGTCCCAGAGAACAAAGCTCTGTTGATTGTCACACGCATGTTGCGGTTTTGTCAACATGCTAAAAATCTACTGAAGTCTAACAGCATTCCTCATGCAACAAAGAAACTTCATGACTTGCACCCATCGTATCTGATAGTAAATGCTGTCTTTCGTCAGAAAAGAAAAGAGCACTAAAAAAGGAAGTGAGCACACGAGACGCTGTGGAAAGCAAAAAGAAAACTTCAGTTTTCATTGCAACCTATTAAAAATGTACGTACTCTGGTTCTGTTCTCAAATTGCTTGAGCTAAAATCCAGATTTACACTGCCTGGCAAAAGATACTGAAACTGCAGTAGCTAGAATGCTGGTGACCTACATACAAGCTACTTCAAGGAGGACTGCTTCTCCACATGGCTTCTCAGTGACGGCTGTCATTTGCACCACAGCCTGTACACTCAGAAGTGGTCGGACCAACTTTAACAACTATCCGTGAATATCTGAGCAACCTTTTAAACATGTCCCTAGATAGAGGCTGCTAAGATTATTGACTTTTTGAATATGAGCAGAACACTGCTGGTTTTCCAAGCAGCCCATGCAAGAACATGATCTCTGTGATAGATCCAGAGACTGATTCTTGATCAAACCACACATTTTCAACCTCTTGAATTTCACGTACACTTTTTTGTAGTCTCATCTGTAAAATGTCCCATTATATATTTATTCTGAGAATCAATGCATCATTTGAGAATCCATAACTTTAGGTTGGAGATGAGCTCTAAAGCACAAGGAGTCACCCAGCTTTGTACTCTCGTCATCAGCTTGAGTAGCAGGAACTCAAAGCTCCTCTTTGCATGAGCTTCCATTCACAGTGCTCAGACGTAGCCAGGGGCTTGCACACAGAGGAGCAGATTTGAATGTGCATCATCTCCTAAACTCTTTCTCTGAAACTCCATTTACCTGGATTATTGCTACCATAATCAACCCCAAAAATCTCCCTACCTGACTGTCTGAAATCAAAAGAAGTTACAGCACGGCTGTGCCACCAAGGCACACCACATGGTCTGGTGTTGTCTTGGTGTATACCCTTGTCCTCTGAAAAGGGAGTAGGTGGGTGTTGTCTTGCTTCTTTTTTAGTTTTATCTTTTCCAGTCTACCTGAGTCCTGGGGTATGAAATGCTTGGTTTTGTCGTACTTTGTGTACTGTGTGGGTCATGCAATGTTCCAATGGTTATGTCTTTGCTCTTAAGTAGCCCAATGGTTAATGGGGCTTTACAAGAAGCTCTGAAACTGCAAGCTCATATTTAGCAATCTGTTCACAATATTTGCATATACTGTAGTGCCATGCAAGAAAAAAATCCTGATGTAGTGCACATGCAAGCCTGTAGCTGGGCAGTTTAAGCACTGGATGGTTTAGTATTCGAAAAATGTCATTAGGATTTCTCTGAGATTCCGTTTTGAAAAACTTTACAGGAGAAGATATGATTCTTCATTATAAAGCAGGAATCTGAATTAACAGTGAATGATTACTGCAAGTACATTGTCCAGCTCCATGAAAAGTTGAATTACCTCCTGAGAAAATACCCTTATGAGTAAGAACTAAATTGTATTTTGCAATACCAATAGTAGTTCCAAAATTTCAGTAAATGTTGATACCCTTACGATGTGTGTATTTTGAAAGTCAGGAAAAACTAAGTAGGGTGACTTTTATTTTAAAATTGAAAGCTACTTGCATTCTGTTGTTTTTTGCATGCAGTATACCATAAATGCAGATAATATGTGTAAAAAGATTAAAAAACATTACCAAAACATCTTTATATTTATTGTATGTAACATTATTGAAAGGTGTTGAGTTGTGGTACAGTGTGGATGATCTCTGTAGCAGTTGCATGTAGTATGATGGCTGTTTTCCCAGCCTTCCCTAATGAACTCCTGGTGATTCACCACGACTTTCTGTGAAGCTTTTGCATAGTGTGGTGTTTGTTTAGGTTGTAGTTTGTGTGGTCCTGTTTATGGATGATTCAATAGAAATGTAGGCCTTTCTACTTCCCTGCAGATGAGTTAGATAAGAGAAGAAAGAAAGAAAGAAAGAAAGAAAG
>NC_034409.1:25038069-25260472 GCF_002078875.1 Numida meleagris | reverse complement strand
GCAGCAGAGGAGCAGTAGCTTTTATAAACTAACTGAAATGGAAAATGGGTGAAGTCAACACAAGCTGAGTAGCCATTTCTGGTGTTTTCCCTGTGTTGGTTAGAGAAGTTTTTTCCCCTTGCGTCATTGACGTTCATCAACTTTATTGTGAAGCCCTGATTTTTGTTTCTATAAATTATCTATTCCATACACAGTGATACTAAAAGTGATTAATAAACATGCAGTTTGCAGAGTTCAGTTTAAAACTACTGATACCGTGTTCCAGTAGCACTCTCAGTTCTATGTGCTGTGTGTTTTACTAGCTATTTCAGCAGAGACAAAGAAAGAGAAGGTTTTAGAAAAACTATTCTTGCTTAAATCCATCTGGGCTAGCTTGGAGTGCAGCACAGACACGCTAGCATACAGCTTGCACTGTACGATAAAAGCCCAGAATCCAGTTAAACATTGAAAATAATTCTTACATTCTTACTCTTTAGGTATCTAAGCTTTAATTCTTTTAACTGTGACAGTTGTTTTTTTTTTTTTTTCTACACTGTTATTCTGAGTAGTACTAACTGGAAACACACAATATTTACTTAGATACTTTTCAAACCTGTGACAAAATAATAAATTAAATGTTTTGCACAATACTTCCAACCAAAGTCAGTGAGAGTTCTGCAACTGAACTTTGTTGAACCTCCAAGACTGGGATCTTAAATCTTGAATGCAACAGCAAACTGGAACAGCTCATTATCTCTATCAGAAGGATCTATAGCTTCTTCTGCCTCACGTAGGAAATAAATATGTTACATATGGTGCAGAGATTTTTGAAAACTTTGTTCTAGCATGACTTCAGTATTACATATATTATATTATGCATGCATGTAATTTGTTTGCACCCAAATAAGAGCACCCAGCTTAGTGAATGGCCAGGGGTTTGGGCCGGGAAGTGATTAAAAAAGGAGGACAACTGGTGCTGGTGTGGTCATTGATCTCACATGTGGCAGCCCTGGTGTGCCAGCCATATGTGCACGCCTGGCTCCCCTCTGCTGTCAGTGCACTTAGCTTAAGCCATCGCTAATGACATTGCCTTGGAGTCGGGACATATGGAGAGCGTACATGGATGATTACTGTGCTCAGCAGACTGAGAGCACAATTCTTTCACGTACAGAAGGGGATAAAAGGATCATTTCCCTAAACAAGAGTTTTGACCTCATCCTGCTTCTTTGTTACTCACCCATAAGTGAAAAGCTTCACATTAGCAACAAGATCCCATGTATCTGAGGTTTGGCATGTCTTTGTACTACAGCAATTAAATGTAATTCAGTATTGCTCTACTGTTTCTGTGTTATTGTAACAACTTTACCATTGGTCTTAGATTGGCAAGAATGAAGTATGAATGGCAAGGTGTGTGTATGTGCAAGTGATAGAAAAGAAACACCGGAAGATACATCAGTGCAAGGGACACAAGAATGCCCTGAAGGGATCATAAAGAGCTCTGTTCCCAGTTGATCAAACTGGGGAATGTATGGTTTCTTTCAAGTTCCAGAGACCCCACTCCTGACTCCTTAAAGGACCTATCCTTAACCACAGGTTGCAGCATCACCTCCAGCAGCAGGAAGAGAACAGCAAAAGTTCACCCATATAGCAGGCATGGCCAAAGGTGAGCTCAGTGTTGCCAGTTAGGAAGAAGCAGAGACGTGACGAGGACTGACAAGGTGTTGCACACAAGTGAGCCCAACCAGAGAAGCACGTATGTCATGGTGCTTATGCATGCGTAGGTGTGAGGCTGTGAGTGAACAAAATCAATGGAGAATGAGTGCAAGATTCCAAAATAGACTTGTTTAAGACATTTAAAGTAATATCGTCTTTCTTTTCCTTAAGGTCTCACACTTTTCTTCTCTCTATTGCCCTGTGCTATGGCAGCAGTGATCTCACAGATCTTCCATTTGCTCTTTTTCAGGGTTGTGGTGCCTTTTGTGAGAACCTGTCTCATGGTCTTGCCTTCAGTGCAAACCGTATGGAAGAGCCTGACAGATGTTTTTGTCGCACCATTCTTTCATAGCGTAGGCCGATGCTTTGCCATGGTTAATATACGTCTGGATCAAGAGTAACTGTCAGGGTTGCAACACTGCTGTAATTGTAGATGGTGTTATACCTCTTTCTGATGTAACATGCAAGCACTTACCATTCATTCCAACTGATTAAGATGATAATGGCTGGTTAAGTGGGAACATGCTATTATTCTAAAACTCATTTATTTTCAGGGAATCAATTTAAGACTAAGTAGGCAGTTTTCATATCTAACTATTTTAACAATAGAATAAACGTGGAGTATGTTGGCAACACTTTATTTTAATGGTACGTTGATTGTCGGATTGCAGAAAAATTCTCTTAAAAGGTTTAATTGCCACCACTGTGATAACGATTGGCATTATTACGATAAATATTTAAGTTAGTAGGCTGGGATACTTTGGGTGAGAATGATCTCTAGGGTTTCACACTGATTTTACTGCAATTCCTACAAGGATTGTTTTTGGCCCTCACTATGCTGAATGATATACTCAGTCCATTATTATCTGCATTTAAAATGAAGGACAGGAGGCATGAGCATACAGAGAAGTTAACTTTTCCATAATTCTCCTGTACTGGGGAAAAAGCTCCCTAGAAGGTTATCCCTTAAAATAAGGTGTTACCTAATGATGTGGAATATCAGCTGATCTGTATATTTTATTTAATAAGAGGTTAACTTTGCTGTATATTTTGTACCTTTGTAAATGGCACATGATGAGCTTTCTTTGAAGCATTATTTCTATAGTATTTGAACTCTAACAAACTTACTAGGCAGCAAGAGTGAGAAACTGCAAAGAAAAAGTGACTTTAGATAACTAAAATGTCAATGTATAAATTATGCAGATATTTTAGCATTGCTGTGCAATTCTAGTATATCCATTATATATAGTCGTGTGCAAAAGAAAAGAGTAAGTTTTTTTCATACAAGACTATGCAAAAGAGCTGAAAATATCTGTTTATGAGAAGTGTTTTTGTATTAAAAAATGGACTGTAGTAAATGCAACCCTGCCTATTTCTGTGTATTATCTGTGTGGACATTGGGATATTTAAAATGATAGATATTATGCTGGCACTTTAACTAAGTAACTCCTCATCTACTGACTTGACTCTCCATGTTGCTTATTACTGCTTTAAGGCCTAACCTGTAACAAAGCCCTTTTTCCATCTGCACCTAATATGGCTTGTAAACCAGAGTAACAGAACCTATGCAAAGGTACACTGAAGTTACATTAGCTTTCTAATGGGTTTATGCTGCTGTTTTTTCTGCCATTGTAAAATGTTTGTATGATTTAGAATTTTATTTTCTAAAATGGTGTCACAGATTCTTATCAAAAAGGATATAAAATAATAAAATAATAAAATATCAGCTTTTTCCAATTGTCAACTTTATTTTTTCAGGTTTTTCAGCTTTTTAAAAAGCTCATAAAATGCTGAACAGTATGGAATACTTCCAAAATGTGAGAGAGGGAAAAGAAGTGGATAAGCATCAGTACTGTTCCACTATTATCCACTTATTATTATCCACTATTATCCACTTAACTTGTAGAGGAAAATTATGTATCTCTTTGTGTATCTGATGCAGGTCTTTTGGTGTGGAATTTTGGCTGTATTCAGCAAAAAGCTTAATTCTTCTTAAGAGTGCATGCTTTATTTACAAATGAGCTGCAGAATTTTCTTACTCATTGGCCTACAGAAACTAGCTAACACTGCGTATTTTTTGCACATTAAGAACATCTTTGTACATTAAGAACTTCTATTTGTCACAGTTAGAGAGGGATTCATATGGCTTTTGAAAACTGGACCCTAATGACTAGTACATACCAAGACTTCTATGGAATTTGGTCTTCTTGCAGAAATTAGCTTGCTCTTCAGATGCGTTCTTCAAAATATCTTTCTTCTGTTAAAATTGAAGTATTTCTGCTGAAAATAAAGATTGATCAGTCCAGGCATGACTTCTTTTGAGATTTTTTTGTCTTCTACAAAGCCCAAGGATGTTTACAAAGATACTTTCCACACCAAAAAAAAAATATCGCTAGAGTGAATTAATTAACCAGAAAAGTGTCTTGAATCAGTAATAGTTTGTTGGTCTAAAAGGAGCCCTGTAAAAGCCTGAAATGTGAGAGATCTCAGGTGTGCATCCAACCATAAGATAAGGAAAAATAGAGCCATTTAGGTTATGTACTACTGGATATATGCACTCAATAGCTTACTGAAGTCTTCCAGCTCTAGCTACCACAGAGAATAACACAGAATGATTTGCTTAGTTCTTTTGATTTGAGCCTTTCAATTTGTCATTAACTGGTTCTTTTCACCATTCCTCTGTTACTGTGCATCTGCCTCAGACAGCGCTAGATTCCAGTATTCATGGACTTCAGGATGTGACAGTTGTGACAAATAACAAAGCCCTGCCATTACTGATACTGTCCATGGACAACAGGAACTGAATGTGTGCTGGCTCTGAACTGTGTTTGTAGACGTAGGATCCATTCCTTAAATTCATTTCTAATTGTTTTGAAATGTGGACAAATGATACCAGCTGGCACCGTCACAGCAACTTACAAATAAGAATTTAGGCAAAAGGGGGAATACAGAAACTTATTCTCTGCTACAAATCTAGGAAAATTTGCACCTGATTCAGATCATCTGCTTTGAATTCTGCACCCTCTTCCCCTCTGTGAAACAGGGAAAATGTCGTTGCTCAAAGCAACTTTCCATCATTATGGTAGAGTTGTGAAGACAAGTAAAAAAGTGTGAGATGTTCCAATTCCAACCTGTTTTTTGTTACTGCAGACCTTACATTTACAAACAAGAATTGGAGATTCAGTTATGTCATGCATAATGTTTCGGTATCATGTTTTTCATGGAGGTCACAAGTAACAGACAGAAATAACCCCATTTGTCTTCATGGGCTTTTTTCTTTTAACTCACAATGAAATCTATCCTGCCCCACTGTGAGAACAATTTCTTAAAATCCTTCTAATCTGACTGTAGAACTTAGATATTTATATCCGATATTTCCACACCCTACTTGTTCACCACATAAATTGGCACAAATTCTTAACGGAAACTTTGAGATCTTAGTAAATCAGGGCCCTTCTCCACCTACCCAGAAAGCTCACCCAGACATACACCAACTGAAAAATTTGGAACATCCCTGCAGCTCTGGGACCTCAGACCACACATTGACATTTAATGGAAGCCAAAGAATGGTAAGCCCATTATCTTTACAGGGTGTGATCTTTTTTCCCCCACCTGCAGAGATAAAACTATTGCTGTTAAGCTGCACTAACTCTGTTTTAAAAATACGTGGATAAAAACATGGTTTTTTTTCAAGAAAAAGAAAATGGAACACAATCAACCTCTGGACGCTCTGCTGGTGGTGTCTGTTAGTACATTGTGTTCATGAAGACCTCCAGTGAGCACACAGAACCACCAGTTATGCGTTAAAAACTGAGGTGCTTTCTTCAGGTAGGGTTTTACAACTGGGGGGTGAATTATTAAGGCTATTTTTAAGCTGGTGACACTGATCTTCCAAAGCTTATTTCAACAAAAAGAAAATGTCTTCTGTAGAGACAATCCAGAGAAGCTAGGATGGGTTCCGGCTCTGAATCATCCTCCAGAGAAGAGTTTCTGCTGTGATTAATGCAAAATGTTTGTCTTGGCTTGGGTCCTTTCCTCTGCTGCATAAAAAAAAAAAAATTGTTTCCTCCAAGAATTGTGCAGGCCTATGGAAGCAATCTAAGTATCTAAGCAGCTGAACAGGCTCTTCTCCATGTATGTCTCTCCTAATCTCCTAGTTTAGATGTTAGGAGGAAATTCTTTACTCAGAGGATGGTGAGGCAGTGGCACGGGCTGCCCAGAGAAGCCCTGGGTGCCCTGTCCCTGGAGGTGCTCAAGTCCAGGCTGGATAGGGTGCAGGGCAGCCTGAGCTGGTGGGTGGCAACCTGCCCACAGCAGGGGGTTGGAATGAGATGGTGTTTAATGTCCCTTCCAATCCCAAACCATTTTATGATTCTGTAATTCAATGATCTCAGTGACAAAAAATCACATCTTATGTAAGCCTCAGGGAGGGAGTGCTGGAGTCCCATGAGAGGGACTAGTTCTTAGACTGCTGTTTCTACACAATACAGTTAATAACATGCTAGAACTGGCCAAATGGCACAGAATAGTGTTGACACCAACAAGCATTCATGGCTCAGCTTGGTATTGTCCGGGAACCTGATACTGAAAAGAGTTGAGAAAAGAGTGACCCAAATTGCTCAGGGCCTGGAAAACTTACCTTCAGCTGAGAGAATTAAAGCTTTCAATCTATTTTCCTCACCAACCAAGGCGGTTACAAGCTACCTTGATTGAGACCTAGAAGGACTATCTATAATACAAGATGTACATACCTAACACAGGATTGAAATGATAGACAGACATTTAAATCCAAAACTGTAATCCCTGTCCAGATGCCACCCAGCTAGGAACATGTTTAAACTCAGAAGGCACCTCCCTTTCGTGTAACTTTCCCTCAGCACTTACAGTTTTACTTTGGTCATGCCTAGAACTGCCCTTGTTTGAGCAACTTGGCATCTTATTCACACCCAAGCCCAATCAGAATCCCAAAATAAGGGAAGAGAGTGCCCTGATCACCTGAAAATACACTGACTGCATGTCAGCAGAGTAGGGCACTTCCCAAAATATGCTTTCCCAGGAATCCAAATGCATTAGCACACCTCAGATAGGCAAAATTGATCGCAGGTCTCTCACTTGTTGGATTACACTTCTAGCCCTCAGGCTGTTGTGAAATGTGCTACGGCAGCAGCACCTCCACTTAAAAGGAAATCACTCATACCTGGAGGTTATGAGAAGAAAGGGATGTGAGGGCAGCTCATCATCTCTCCTGAGGAAATGTCTCCTCTGACACAAGGAATAAATGGGCCAAGTAACAAAAAAGCATGTATGAGAGACGGTCCTATATTCTGGTATAGGACTGAGGCAAGAGCACACACCTCAGCGGAAAAAATCTGATTCAGTGAGATGTAATTTAAACCATGGACAGCCTCCAGAATGGGGACAGAATGACCATCGTGAATTCTCTGAGACTGAAAGTCTGTACATCATGGAACAGGGAAAGCAATGGTCTGTGCTTTAAGCCCATCCCAGTGCCTGTTATCACGCAGCAGGGTAAGCACTCTATTCAGAGCTGATAAAAGCTCACTACCAACAGCTCTGGCAGCTCGGGCCTTCAGCCAGCAAACCATCCAAAAATGCACATAAAAGGATGCACTTCAGCAGATGAACAGAAGACACTACAACCCCAGTGATTTTCCTCTCCTAAGCCTTAGGTTTTTAAGCATGCTGCGTAAGGCAGGCTGCTGGTGGGCAGGCTGTTATCTGACAACCTCGCTGCTGCTGCAGCTGTACATAAAGTATACCAATTCTCGGGCTGATTCCAATCTCTCTAGCATTGTCATGCAAGTATCAGGAGTATTGCTAATACCATAATTGGAATAATTACACAACTTTAGGGGGAGGAGTGGAGTGAGAGGCAGTGTTTGATACCAGACAAAGACACGCAGTGAGCAGCCATGCACATTTAGTTCAGCTTTGTGACTCATTTTCTGACACTATTTTTTGAGGAATTTTTTCCAGTCCAATTCTTGCTTTTTGGAAGAAATGTTTCCTGCCAGTACCAAGGATTTTTCTTCTTCTCAGAATCAGAAAAACTGCTCCCACCTTGCATGCACTCGGCTCCATGTTTACAGTCCGCTCTCAATTAAGGCAATTCCAAGATCTGGAAGTTGAGTTAAAGCAAAACTTTGGAGCATAAAATGTTTTTAAAACTAGACTTGAAACGCCTAGAGTTGGTGTGATGGAAAAAGAAGAAGTGCAGCGAGGTGGCCAGCTAGTTAACACATGTTCTGTTCAGCAGCTGCCCTGGGCTGCCACCAGTACAGCAAAGCACAATGAGAAGAAGCTTGGGTGGCATTTTCAAGGCCAGCTGTGTGCCTGCAATCCATGGCAATTTTAGGCTACTCCTGGTTAATCCATTCACAGTAGGTAGGAGGGGACCAAAGCCTTTGCACTTTCAGAAGGTTCCTGCAAGCCTTTGCCATGCTCTTTCCAGATGAGTATCCTGCTCCTCTGTACAGCACCACAGCTCCTTGCGGAGCTCCTTTGCTCCTCTGCTGGGATTCATCTCATGAAGTTTATCATCAATTCCGCCAGCTCCCACTATTTCTCTAACTGTGACAGTGTTGTATAATTCGGAAATTTCTTCCAAAGGGTGTTGAAGTTCTGCAGAAACCATTCCAGGAGTAATTACTGCTTCAAATGAACCAATGAATTTACTATTTTTAGTCATCCTTGAGATATGCAGTAATACTGAATAACGGGCCAAGATCTTCCTTTCAGTACTTGAGGGGAGCTTATAAGCAGGAGGGGGACTACATTTTACGTGGGCAGATGGTGATAGAACAAGAGGGAATGGCTGTAAACTACAAGAGGGGAGACTTATGTTAGATATTATAAGGAAATTCTTTACTCAGAAGGTGTTGAGGCACTGGCACAGGCTGCTCAGAGAAGCTGTGGGTGCTTCATCCCTGGAAGCACTCAAGGCCAGGCTGGATGGGGCCCTGAACAGCCTGAGCTGGTGGGTGGCAGCCTTGCCCACAGCAGAGGAATTGGAATGGGATGGGCCCCTTCCAGCCCAAGGCATTCTACAATCTTCTGATGTATGTGCAGGACGCTGACTAGATACGAAGCTTTTCTAGATACAAAAACTGTAACTGTAATGAGGAGAAGGGGGTATTTTTTTAGTTATTGTTTTTCTTTTTCAGATGAATAGAAAAATCCTAGAAACAGTCTTTCAGTCCATACATTTGCTTTTACGCACATACTCAAGTGTTTGGGCAGTTGTGGATATTTTAAGGATGGCCTAAGTGAGTTATCATGTCAGTTAAAAAAAGTGCTTCTAAAAATGACGACTAACTTGAAAAGCTGGAAAACATCCGTCCACAGTTCTAAAGTTTAGGAGCAATAAAAACACTTAAAGTTCACTGTTCCCTGATGGCCATATCAGAACTACACAGGCTGCATCCCCAACAGGTGCATTTATTTACATTTACCAAGCCTTCGTCATCACATCCAATGGCCTGTTTAAGGTCTTCTCTGTTGAACTGCCAAAGCTGAATACACTGCATTAAGGCTGTTCTACTCCTCTTGCTGTAATTCTGTGCTTGCTGGCGTAACACTAAGGTCCCCATTTTCCTGTTAATGCTATAAATCTAACGCCACGCTCTGACTTACTAAGAGAAAAACAACGGCTGCAAAAATAAAAATAAAATAAATGTTTAAAAAAGGGCTGAATGTGACTTGGGGTTTTAGATATACAGTGCTGTGTACAGCAGCTGTGCCCTGGACCATGCTGGACCCAGTAATGGATCTCTACAGATTTTCCCCTTATGTACGCCCCTAGGCTTATGAGAGGCCCTGAGAACAGCGCACGGCCAAACACCAGTGTCACACCGCACCTCTCAAAGTGAAGTCCCAGCGGTTAACATGAGCGGTGGACATGGGTCAGCCTCCTCCCAGGAAAAATACAGTACAGTTAGCATGAGGGACTGTTAAATATTTGCATAGTTTTGAAATGAACCAGTTGAGAAAATTTCTTTCTCTTCAACCCGAGGATGTCCATGTTTCCCCATTTGTTCCTGGGACAGTGTCAGGACCATTGTCAGAGGAGGGGGGTCCTATCAGCGCCTCTCTCGGGCAGCGCTGCTCAAGTTTTCCAACTCCTCATCTCTTCCCAGCCCCCACGGCCCCCTTCTCCCGGGACTCTGCCACACGAGTGCACCGCCGCCCCCCGCTGCCCAGCGGCGGGGACCCGCTGCCGGGGACGGGCCGAGCAGGGCAGGGCGGCCCCGGTCGTCGTCGCTGTGGATGCTGTCGCCGTCGCTGCTGCTGCCCAGGCAGCCGGGGCATCCCGCCCGCCGCAGGTCGCCGAGGCCGGGCCGCTTTCCCCTCCCACCGCGAGCCGCTCCCGGGCGCGCTGCGCGATGCCGGGCCGCTCCGCCGCTTGTCATCAGCCCCGGCCCGAGGCGGGGAGCAGCCCCTGGCCGGCCGCCAGCCGCCTCCCTCCCTCTGGCTGGCCGCTCCGCCGAGCGGGATCCTCCTGCCTCCGCTCCTCCGAGTTATAGCGCAGAGCAACCTGCGGCAGCGCCGGGGCAGCATGTCCGGGACCAAATACGTGGACTCGGAGGTAGGGCGGCCCGGGGGGCACAGCAGGGCTGCTGCCGGCGCCCGACCCGCGCTCGCCGCTCTGCGGCGCGGCGGGACGGGACGGGGAGCGGGGCTGCGGAGAACGGGACGGGACGGGATGTGACAGGACGGGACGGAGGGCGGGCAGGGGGTCGCGGGCGGCTCGGCCGCTTCCAGTTGGGCCGGAGCTGCGGGGCGAGGCCACACGGTGAGGGCGGCAAACCGAAGGCGGGACACGCGGGGCGCGGCGCGGGGGGTCCCGCTGCACCATCTCCGGCGCAGGGTGCCGGGGCCGCGCCGCCTCTCCGGGCGGGCTGTGGGTGACGGCGGGTGGCAGCGCCTCCCGCGGCGGGGACGCCTGGCGGAGGCCGTGCGAGCGGGCGCAGCGCCGGGCACGGGGTGTGGTGAGCGCCCCGCGCCGCCGTTAAATAGCCCGGGCTGCCGCTCGCCGCTCCGCGCCGCGCTCCCCGCGGGACCGGGGCCGCCCCCAGCCCGCCCTGCCTCCTTCCCTCCTTCCCTCCCTCCCCGCCGGCTCTGCCCTCCGGCCGCTTTCCCTCCCGCAGGGCTTTCTGTACGCGGCGCCCGTCAGGGAGCAGGGCAACATCTACAAGCCCAACAACAAGATGATGGCAGACGAGCTGAGCGAGAAGGCGGTGCACGACGTGCACACCAAGGAGATCGACCTGGTCAACCGCGACCCCAAGCACCTCAACGACGACGTGGTGAAGGTGAGCGGCCGGGGCGGGAGGACCGCTTCCCTCCACCTGCTGCGGGAGGGAGGAGGCAGCTCGCAATTTCTTTTCGAAATTGAAGCGAGAGGGGAGGCTCCGAGCTGCGCTGCCCTGAGCCGTGTTCCCGCGGCTGCGGACCCAGAGCAGGCGGCCCCAGCCCGGCTGAGCTGCGGGATGGGTCGGCCTCGGCCAAGCGGCTGCAGAGGTGGTTTGGGTTCGTTTGCTTGGTTCGGTTCGTATTCGTTTCCGTGCTGTTTTTCCCTCTCTCAGGAAATAAGCAAAGGAAGCTAGGCAAAAAAAAATGACGGTACCCCTTTCTAGAGTTTTTTCCTGGTTTTTAGCTCAGTTGTACAGTTTTGACAAATCTGGAGTGACGGAGATTTTTGCTTGGACTCACTTTAATCAGAAAAATCACTGGGCTGATTTTTCTCTTAGTGGGAGAATTTTATGCTGTACGTGTGAAAACCAGGGACACTGCCACCTGAGCGCGCTAGGACCTACCAAAGCCAAGGGCTGCCCAGTCAGTCGCAGCGGGTGAGAAAGCCTCTGGAGTGCTCCGTGCCCGGCATAGGCTCCCTGAGCACTGGGGCTGTTGGGCAGGAAGACCTATTTTTTAAAAAAGATGCATGTCATCTTGTTTCCAGATGGTAAAAAGGTTGGAATCCAGTTCCTAAATGTATGTCAGGAGCATGATTTGTGCCATGTGCAGACAATACAGAAAGCTCTTGAGTAACCTCAAATTCCACTGACTTCAAAATAGGTCGGAGGTGCTGAGTATGACTGGTCATGTTGATGGATCAAGAATAGGAGTTTGGGCTGTCTCTTTGATTAGAGAGCCATTGTCCAAGATTTAGAAAGAAAAGGAATGACATTTCCATTTGGAAAAAAAAAATCACTGCCTAGTGGTACAAAACTTCCATTAAAGTGCTAGATGTTAGGAAGGAGAGAACAATTCTTTTATCTGCCTCCCTCGGGGGAGCAGCTGGGTAGCTGGAATGTAGGAGCTGGAGAAGCTTCCTCATGGCTCATTGCGTACATCAACAGAAGGAGTCCCCAAAGCAACCAGACCTTCCAAGGATGAGTCACAGCCCCCAGGCAGGCCGGAATTCGAGTGTCCAGACTTAGCCTAGGAGAGAAAGATCCTGCTGGGACAAGAAGCAGGCTGCTGGTGGAAAAAACTCCTAATGGACATAAAAGAAGTGGCATGCAGAGCCTGTCCTGCTTTCTCTGCCTCTTCCAGGGGCAATGAATAAGAAAGTTAGTTTGATAGATTCAATAATCCAAAAGACATTTGAAGAATAAGAATTGTAGGAATGGAAAAATCAAGCTTTTTGCTATGTCTCTCCAAGATAATCGCGGACCATCAAATGCACTCATTGGGAGCCAGAAAGCAGCCAGAATAGTGGTACCATGTCTTGTATCCATGAGCTCCTGGTAGTGCACAGAAGCACATCAAGACACAGTGATGTACCAAAATGAGTGTAAACCAGACAATATCCATTTTGCATTATAAAACAGGAGCATTTTTTTTTAAAGTGGACAACTCAAAGCAACATTTTCCCATCTTATCACAAGGATAAATAAGAATCACTTTGATTTGTGTAAGTATTTTGTAGCTGGGTCCAACCTTGCCAATACAGAAAGGAATTTTGCCACAGTTTGAGTTTATTTAGACACTGCTTTCAAGTTCAGCAGATTAGAAGTATCCGCAAAGTCTAGATCCAGTTCCTAGGGGGCAGACTCTGACTGGGGAGAAGACAAAGATTCAGTTCCTACCTTAGCCATCAGTCTGTGACCTCTTCCATCATATTATCTGGAGAGTGTAAAAAATGTACCTGGATAACAGGAGTCTTCACTCTCAGCTGGGTACTGGAAGACATAAAAATATTGTTCAGGGGTGTTCTGAGGCCTGAAGCATGCCCCAGGTTTAGCTCATTTTTGTTTAGAGCCATTGCCTTTTTCTAGATTCAGAACCTTCTGCTTTGTAACCAGCATTTAATGCATTTCTTGCCACTTGACTATGAGACACAATAGCATGGAAACTAGGGACAAGTCAGTCAACCATGAAATAGAAATGATTAGACAGAGAATGAGGAATCTGCTCTGTAAGCAGCTCTTTAAAAGGCCTCAGTGTTGGCTGCATTCAAATACTTCCCATAGCACACTTTAAAAATAACACTTGCTTGTAAGAAGCAGTGCACGTTCCCCTGGAGTGCAACACAGAGCGTCTCCAGCTTTGTCTGCAGCAGATAAATGGGGCAGGCAGCAGCAGGGGAGCAATCCAGGCAAGAGGGAAAGACCTGATCCAGACCCTTAAATAAAAATTAAATTTTTGAGGCAGGTTTGTACCAGTTATTGTGACCTCACCTACTTTTTATTTTCAGACTAGATATTAAGTGGACACTAAGTGCTGTGTCAGGTTTCTAGAAAGGTGAGGAAGGTGACTGTCTCTGTATTCAGAAAGGGATGGAAATGGGGATTTACTGACATTGTGGTGTGAAAGCTGAGGTCCACATTCAAAGCTGTTGGCAGCTCCATGCAGGAGGAAGCACAGTCTAGGAAGACCACTAGAGTTTCCGTCCTGTTCTAATTCCTTCAGCAGGGAGCAGAAAGGAAGGAGTTTCTTCCTCATATGGCTGTCCTTGTGTGTCACCTTGGGATGCTGACAACATGCAGCATGGTCCTGTTCCTTGAGACACTAGCTTCTGGGGTTGTCTGGTCAAAAAGAAAGCAAAATAGGAATCTAGCAATGGAGAAGTAGCCTCTGTGCACCGAGGAACTCTGAGAGTCATTTTGATGATTGTACAGCTATTTGCCTCAAAGTTATATCTATTTCACATGGCAGATTCCATTCTAGACTTCTATTCCACTGCTTATATTTATGTGTTGAGATGGAACAGGCAGAATATAAATATTATTGTGGGTTTTTTTTTCTCATTTATCATTCCCTCCCCCATTGGCCTAGGCTTCACATAAAGTTGCCTGAAGTTCTCTTTCAGGTCTTTCTCAGTCTTTGCTCTTCCTGTTTTCCAATGCAATATTTGTGTTTTCCAGATTATGGCTAGAATTACAGCCTTTCAGCTCTTTGCAGTTCAAAGTTTCAAAGTCTATGTGGCCAAGGCTGCAGAGTTTGTTGAATTAGGAGGAAACATAGGAGGCTGCTTTCCTGCAGCCCTTGGGGAGGCTGGCTTGTGCTTCTCAGTGCTTCCTTGCTCCTTGCTCAGGATGGGAATGGACCAGGCACGCAGCCCAGCAAACTCTACTCCTTCTGGACTAGTGAGGATCAAACATGTGGTCACATCTGATTACAGTTCTTTCCTATAGTGTTGTGCTACGGTACTGCTCTACCATCCAGAACATAATTATTACTATTTTGTTTTTAACAAGTGGTGTCTATCTGCTGCTGTTGCGTAAGTGCCCTTTTCTCTGAAAAAAAAAAAAAAAAAAAAAAAAAAAAAAAAAAAATTCAGTACTTGGCTACAGATGTAGCAATGTGGAACTTTTGTACCAAGCTTTAAAAAGTTGTGATCCTGCCTTCTTACTTAAAGCCAATGCAGTTAAGGGCAGCTCCGCTCACTGCAAGGATGAGTCTGGAATTTCTAGTCAGATCTTGACAAATACCACAACACCATGATGTAGGCATTAGGGAGCACAGCGTTGCTCAGCCATTTTGAGCCACGCTTAAAGCAACTTACAACTTCTAAAACTTTCTAATAAATGAAAAAAAAAAAGATCAATTTGCAATTTTATTTACTTAATCCTTCACAACTGCAGTCACTCACTGTTGTGCTGAGCACAGTGCAAGTGCGCAGAGAGCCAACTAGGCCACACCTCACACCTCCAGGCCTGGGAGCCTATTGGAAGGAAAGTGGGTGCTGTCCCCATTGTGTTAGTTGAGGTAGGAAGGGTAAGGCGCTGAGGGCTGTCACTCTGGTGTGACAGTGTGGGAGGACAGAACTTCTGCCTTTCAGATACTTGAGCACCCTTCACAGGAAGATTTACGTCACAGGCCTAACCATAGGATAGGATGAGTGGTTCTCCCAGAGTGTGTTGTCTCTCTCCATTTGGTAACACGTGCAGTTTGGTCATGTCACAACTGCATTTAAAGGAGATGATTCTTAAACTTTGCACCATACTAATGTCCAGCTGTGGGCTTCAGATTTTAAAACACAGCACTATTTCAGTGTTTCGCTATCTGCATGATACAATTCTGTTCCAGCTATTTCCTCCAAGGCTAGTGTAGGATTCAGAGATTAAAGCTCAAGTTGTTAGAAAGGCCAGTTTGTGGGGGAACAGAGTGAGGGCCAAGAATTCCAAAACACAGATTCCTTGCACAAGGATTAGGAGTTTCCAGATTGTTACACATGGAATTTTTGGATATCCATAATATTACAGATAGTAATTGAATTTGTTCTAATCAAGTCTCAAATCTCCAACAAAAGTGTTTGTCTTTAAGCTTGTAGTATTGTTAAAGCCTTCTTGCTTAACATGATGAATGTGACTTATAACTCCATAGGAAAATGTTCACTTGATGACAGTGGGGAAAGAGCCAACTATTCAGCATGGTTGTTCCTTTTGTTAGAATTTATAGCACACTACCTCGTATTCAGAGAAGACAAATATTTTTCATTCTGTAAAATTCAACATTATACGTTGAGTTTACGATTATGATAACATTTTCTAACATACGATTATATGTTAGAAAATTTTAAGAAGAATTTGAATTCATTTTAGAATTTTTAGCCCAATATATGGATAGATATACCATCTCCACTGCAGAAAGTAAGGATGTCTAATACTGAGAAAAGTACTGAAATCTAAAACTCTCCAGTGGGAACAGGGAAAGTGTGTGTGATAGAGCTGTTTGTCCATGAGATCCCCAGTGAGAATTTGATCTTTGGTGTATTTTAAGCAACAGAGAAGAAAAAAATACAAATGAACATGGATGAATCGATAAAACTTGAGATGTTTGGAAAGTTGAAGAGAAATATAGCTCTAAACTCAGGTTTCTATTTCCCACTGTCATCAAATATCTTCGTAATAAATAGGCAGTGGGATGAAATCTACATCAACAACTGACTTTTTTGAGCTGTTTGATCTAGAACTGCCATTTGCCTTTTCCAAATATTTTTAATAAAAAGCATCTAGAACTAAAGAGATTTTTTTTCTTATTTTGAAGATAAGTTATGCCATTAAATTTATTTGATTGCTTGGAGGGCCAGAGTAAAGATACTCTGCAAGTATCTTTAAATTTTCTAGGAAATTTCTTATGAAAATGCTTTTTAATAGTCTCAAAACTAACTTCTAATTTTATGCTGTATTATTCTTGTCAAAATTATGTCATCAGTTTAGTATTTACAAGGACAGTCTCAGTACCACTATGCCCCCTCTAGTGAATACATCAGCTGATGATGTTCACACCCTATTTTATTAATGATAGTCAAGGAGTTATGCTATAGATGCTAGTGGAGCTGTTCAGTTAGGCATGTCTGTATTCTACTTATCTGACCCACATACTTCCATTTCAAATAAATGGGAACTGTTAAATTCAGCTCCTCAAATAAGAAGTGAGAAGATGATACTACTTCAGCTAAAGGTGAAAGCATCACATTCCCTGTCCAAAATCCTGCTGTGCTGAACGTAACTCAGAGTTTCCAAGAAGCCAGGGAAGCCTCATAGAAGGGTTGCAGCACTTCCTCTGTAAGCTGTAAAACAGCTTTTCAGAACTCAAACAAATACTATAAAAACACATTCAGGTTTCCCTCAAGACCAAGTTAATATCTCCTGTAGACTTCAGTCTCAAAATCTCCTATCATTTTAGGAAATCCAGTTTCATTCATCTCTTTTCCAGTGCAGTTTATGATAAGACTGTAACTGTAGACCAGTGAAATATCAAGATTTCTTGATCTTTATGAAATATTAAAGAAATAGTTGCTTCATATTTAAGGGTCAGTAACTTAAGATCTTCCAGTACAAAGAGAACTTTCTAAAAGAAGAAATGCAGAGGCCAATCCCTAGAGTAACAGAGAGGTAGCTGGGCATACTTCATGCTCACTGTCAGCGGTAAGCAATCCAGACAAAAATGAAGGAAGTGAAGTCACACAGACTTGCTAAAATAATTGCAGCAATTAACAGGAATATGTATTTGGGTAGTATACATAGTTAAGAGTCTTCTTTCATTAGACTCCCATAAAAATGACAGAAAGAAAAGAAATCAATTCTAGATCTAAGCACCCTAATGAAGGTGCCTATCTCTCTCCATGTGCTACTAAGAAGTCCAAGGTCACTGTAGTTCCATTTCCCATTAGTGTCCATAGGAGGCCTGAAGCTAGAGCATGCTCTAAAAAGGCTTAAGACAGTTTATGAACGTAATGTCAGGTCTGTAAAACCACCAAAGGAAGGCAACATAATCATCTAAAAATCTGTTTAGAGAATACCTTTACTTTTATTAATGTTTCTGAATCCTGGTTAATTCCAGATCCCAGAAGAATTAATAAAAGAACTCTCATTATTTTAGTATCATCCAAATTCCACCCCACTGTTCAAATCAATGAGTATGCATCTTTAAACATACAGGCACAGACGAACATATGTGCATGCACATACACAGAGATGTATCAGAGTTCTATACTAAAGTAGCAGCATCAAATGAGGTGAAACTGTGGAACATGAAACAAATAATAAGACGAAGAAAGCTTTGTAAGAGTTTCATTCGGGGAAAATTGCAACCACCTCCCAGCAGCCCAGTTTCCAGGGATGAGAACAGCCACTTTGTTTTCTGACTGCTCACTGACAGCAGCAAACTATTTTCCATGGAACTGACTGATGTGATATCCCCACCTGCACAGGAAGCTTAGCTGTGTTTAAGAGGAATGCAGATGTCTCCTTGAAGCTGCTATTCTTTCCTTCTGCTGGACTATACTAAGAAGCACAGGCAAGTGAGATCTCTGAATGATGCCTCCTTGCTTCAGTGCTGACCCAGAGCCACAGCAACTTTTTTCCCATGAATACTTCAGCAGATTTAGATGAGCCCGTCTTCTAAGACAGAGCCCATCACAAGCGCTTTCCTGGTATGTAATCAGTAATTCAGCATGGTCAGAGTTTGTTCTCTTGGTAATTATTACCAAATTTTGGCAGTTTTCATTGATCTTCAGTTTGTGAAATGGTGATCTTGCAGTCATTACTCTTTTCTAAGTCATGACATTATATTAAATTGCTCACAATCCATTGAATGTTTGTTACTTGCAGTAATTGCAGTAGTGCAGTAGTGCAGTAGTGGTCGTTCCTGACAGGACATGATTTTCTTCTCTAGCCAGAGAACTGTAGTCCTTCACTCTGTTTTCCAACATGAGTACTCTCGTTTGTTAAAGCATGGTTTGCTTTTTCAGCATTCTCTGTAGTATTCAGGAAAGTTGCACTCTCTCCATCAAGAGATCTGCAGGCAGAACGCTCAGTTCTTGCAGTGTGATGGGAAGTAGACACAAGGAGAAAGGAAATCTAGTGAAATGTCATTGGTCAGTTTGAACACATAATGATGGTCAAAATCCCGTGATGGAACCTCGCTCAATTCTGGGTACAGCTGGACGCTCATGTTGTGCATTCACCCATGCCATCACCTAGGGTAACAGAAGGAGTTATGCTTGTGTGAACTTTTTTAAGGTATAAACATATTTACATGTATGTAAATTATTCATCAAAGAACCAACTTTCAGTCTGCCTTGGCTATAGCCCTTGTCTGGCACGATTTTTAAGCATATTGACATCAGCGAGACAGTTCCCATTTTACAGGTTGTGCATACATTTAAGTGGTTTGCCCAATGGAGATAGCAGTGATCAATCAGAAGAGATGCGATAAGGACCCGGGTGTCTTTTCACTGACTCCAGAAGATATTGATGGCACTCAGAAACATCGACATGCTGGGCTCCTGGTTGAGTTCATCCCCAGTGGTGCCAGCCTCTGCAGGATGGGTAACGGGACCGCAGCAGCAGCACACAGTCAATGCACGTAGCAATTTGAGTAATTGTAGTTACACTCACAGAAATGTGGCTTAGGCCAAAGCCTCCATAAAATGCTGATGGCCTTAATATATACGTATATATTTCTGATAGACTCAGCACAGTAAATTTTCAATGGAATTGATACCTCAAAGAACAAATTTTGAGGAGAAACGTAATTGTTATGTAGGCAGTTTGAGGATGGGGTTTGACACACCTTTACAGCCTGCCAGATTATGATTCATAGGGACCAACGTGACATGGTCTGCTATTTTCATATGTAACAACTATTTTCATGTATAAGGCATATATTCATGACGCAGCTGTTGGGATTTTTTGTCTGTTTTTTTGGTTGTTTTGTTGTTGTGTTTCTTAGAAAAACAATAACTTCATAATGTTAAGCTTTTTAAATTAATAGGTATTTGCTTTAAACAGGCTTTGAAAACAAAGAAAATTTTCCATACCATTTCCCTTTGTTATAAATAAGTATCTTTAAGAATGAAAGCAGATTCCTTAATTTCCTGATAAAAATTCAATAAACACATGTAGAGCAAAAGAAGCTACAATAATTCTCACAGCAGAATCAGACAAAAGCTTCAAGCAATGTAAAAACTGGCTTTAGCAAGCTGAATAGTAGGAAACAAAGAATAGCTGAAGTCAGGAAGTGTATTGTAGGCATGGAACAGAAGTTAATAGTGTTTAATAGCTCTGGGTGAAGCGGGAGGCTGTTGTGAATTATTGGCGTCCTGTAAAGGGTCGCAACAAATTTCCTTTGCTTCTCCCCTTGTCACAAGTAAACGTGCCTGTATTTTCATTAGCCTAGCAAATAACTCACAGTTATTTCACAGCACACCCTGACAGCCCTAAAGGAACAAACACACTGAGTATGCAACCTTTAGGGCAGGACCTATGGCTAACCTAAGTATGTCTTCATGTGAATGAAACAGAATCCGTCACAGGTTTACATGTACTTGATTCTTTGGTAAAAGTGGAGTTTTGAAAGTATCCTAAATGAAGGTATCTATCTTATCCTTGCGAGCCTGTTAGGTCCGTTTCCAGAAATCAGTGGAGAACTGCAAAGTGTCTTTCTTCCCTACAATCCCATTTCTGGCCACCTCTCTTTCTCCCGTCACTCCTATTTTTACTTTACTTAGTTCATTTGGACTCCTGTTATCAGCCTGATGACTCTCACTATTGCTGAGTGCTGCTGGACTGAAATACAGAGGAGAACGATAGAAGAGGCTGAGGATGGTATAACAGAATGAATTATAACCCTTAGCAAGACAAAGCACATCTATCCACCTATTCTCCATGCTGCTTATGGCGGATCCCTGTGAGTTAAAAACAGGATCTTTCGTGGGAGTGGTTCAGTGCAGGAAGAATCTGGGTGATATCCGAGTTCCTGCAGTGTGGGGAGTTATCTATACTGCCTGAACAGTGAAACAATTGGAACCATTCCCAGCCAGGGGATTCATATGTGATCTGTTAGCAGCTGAGTGTGGAAGAACCCAGATTACCTCAATTCACTGCCTGTCTTGATTTAGGCTCTGTACTGTTCAGAGTAAGCCTAATTTTGGACAGTACTGCATTCCCATTGTAGCTGGACTCTCTTGACTTATATGTAATTTCATAAGATCATTGTGGCCTGTAGACAGACAACAGACTCACTTTAATACTATGTTTATCTGAGAGTTTTTTAGAGCTGCCTGGCTGCCTTTCTGTCCTTTCACTCTCAAGTTCAGTTTGATATCTTCCTTATTCAAAGTGGAGCATTGGGGAACACGGAACTTGAGGAATAACAAAATGGAAAATGCACGGTGGTGACACATTGGGTATAGCCCTCATAGCACCATCTGTATGCATTGCTAGAAATGCCCATAGCACTGTTAAAATTACTCCGACAATGTACTCCACCAACTCTTGATGACTATTGGTGGCATGAATGTGCTGTTATTGCTGTCTCACAGACAGGTTGATTCTTAAGTACTTTTAGGACAACTGTGTCTGATTTGAGTTCAGAAACCCTGGCCAAGGCTATATCATGAATGTTCTAATATTAGCATCAACTCCTGGAATGAGGACAGCGCAGTCCATCTGGAAATGTGTTGTGGTCTGATTCTTTTGTTGGCTCCCCAGGATTAACTCTCTGAACATCCTGAGGTACACAACCATCTGCTTTTGAGAATCACCATCATAGAAAATTTACTATATGATTTGAAAACTGTTGAGTTTAACAGCTTCCATTTTTCAGTAAATTGTTTACTATAATTAATTATTTTAAAGGAATCGAATTACAGGCAGTCTTACTATTCATTTGGAAAGTTCTAGGAGATTTACATTAACTTACAGTTTCTTTTTACGTGTCAAAAACATTCTTTGCAGATAAAAATAGGTCCCACTTAGCTAAACATGTAACCATGAAAAAGCTGATAGAGCTCCATGCAAAGCAGCTTTCCTGGTGATTTAACATTTCCCTTATCAGCTAGCTGAAAAGACACAAGATAGACTCTGCTGTAGCTGAGCCAAATAAAAAGACTTTAGGCACAACCCTGAATAGCCCTTGGTGCACTGAACTGCTGTTTGATAGCTATGTGCACAAACTGTCTCTGCCAGTTATCACAGCATCAGCTGGTGGGAAGCACTCAATAAATTACCAGAAGTTTTGGAATATGAGAGCTATGTGAAACCTATGAGAAAAAAATGAAGTCTTTGTGTAGTATCATTTTCTGAGAGTCTACTTTCTATTGCTGAAGTCATCTTCCTTTTTTGTCATCATCTGCATATTGTAATCTGATTTCAAGGCTAATGGTGATAATAAGCCAAGAGCACCCATTGCCTTGAAAATGAGTAACTGTGTGATATGGGCTACAACGAAAAGCTTGCTGTTGAATAGCTGCAGGAACAGATACCGTAAACATGCTTGCTGGTATATTTCAAAAAGCAAATAAAATTAGGCATACATGTTTCCGACATGTGCACTCAGTTGAATAAGACTGATTTCAATGAATAATATGCAGTTCTTGCAAACTTTTTTTTAGAATAGATATAAGACAATTAGATACCATCATCAGAAGATAATATTGACCTCTCTATATATATATCTACAACCTTTTCTTCTTCTTTCTGTTGTAATGCAACCCTGAAATCCAGTAATTGATACAAGGACATCTAATTGTTTCATTTGATACACAAGACCACAATACATCCTGGAAGGTTTCTTGCTGTGAACAGCAGCTAACTCTAATGAGCAATTCATGTAAGTATTTTATGGCCAATGTACTTCATAAAGCTAATATTGTGTCAGTTATTTAGTCTCCAGACATGAGCCTTTGTATCTAAATCAGGCCACAATGAAAATATAGAACATATTATTGTCTGTAGAGCCTTTCCTAGAATCAGAGTGATTTCTACCAGAGCTTCAGTGTTGCCTACACTGAAATTACAGAGCCCAAATAATTTCAAATTTCCCGTCTTCATTCAGCACTGGATGTAGTGTCATATATGCTGTTTTTCTACACCCATTTCCTTGAAAATATTTTCCAAGATTTGTACCAAAAAGTCACGTGTGTGACCTACAGAAGCGTAGACCGTTTTGTGCATGTAGAAGGAGTGCAGAAGAGAATTGTCATTCCATCTCTCTTTCATTTTCCCCTTTTGTAGCTATTATTTTAAAATTACTTTGTTCAGTTTCAGAAATTCCAGACAGACTTCAATCTCTGCATGCCTTTATGGAGAAGTGCACGGGTACTCAGCCAGAGCAGATCCTGCTCTTCATTTCTGTAGAGACAGAATTTCAATCCAAATGCTAACTTAAGGTGTGATGATGATCATGAATTTTCATCCAGAAGAATCATGGGTCACTTTCAAATCACTAAAGCCTCATTAAGATAAAGCAGCAGATAAAGAACAGAGGGTTTACAGTTTGTTTTATCTGATTCTGGAGAGATGCACTGGCCAGAGCAGGCATAGTGACGTTGAGGCCCAGTAATACAATGAATTAAACCTGCATGGCATTAGGCATTCAAGATGTCTGATACCACATCTGATACAGAAATTTCCTCACAAGGACTTTCAAGCTCTTCAGGTAAACTGCCCCTAAACTGTACAGTGTTGCTCTGAAATTATATTTTGTTGAGAAAACTGCAAACTCGAGTGATTTTATATTTTTCCCTTTGTAGTCAGTTGGAAATTTTTTTGGAGCTAATTGAAAACTCAATTAGAGAAAGGGAGGAGATTTTTTCTACTTCACTCTATATCTTAAATGCACTTCTTTCAAGCCTTTTCCTACAGCGTAGGTGATACACTGAGTATATTTATGTTCACATCCTTCCAACGTGCTAAGGTACTGTTGCCTGAGTTCCTGAGACCTCTGGCCCATATCATACTTAGACTGCTTCTGTAGCTCTTCACTTATGGCACCGGTATTGTTGGACACTGGGATTCAGTCCCAGGAATGTATTTTCTTTTTTTCTTTCATCTAATTTAAACAGTCATTTCATTTCTTGCAGAGGTATGATTTGATGGTGTCCTTTTTCCTGTTGTATGCAGTACCTATGCAGTTTGTTGTGCTGACTAAATTAAATATCCTGTACTGTGGGTTATATCAAACACATGCTTGTGTGACACAGAGCCGAACTATCACTGTAATTCTGTTAATTTTCTAATAGAAATGTTATGACAATTAGGCTTCCTAAAAAGCTCAATATTTCAACAGAGAGGGGTAAAATATGCATGCTGGAATGTGCTGCTTCCTTAGCTGACTTTGTGAACGATTTATGAATAATATTCAAAACTATGAAATATGTGGAAGAGTGCGTTCCTTCTAAATATTAATACGTTATCCTGACCGTGTCTTTCACAAGCAGTGTTATCACATAAACAGAGCAGGTTAGAACAAAATGGCTCTAATGTGAAGAGCCTTTTTATGTTTAATAAAATTGAAGTCTCCCTCGCCCTTTCACAATAAAGAGAAGTTCCATCTTAGGCAGATCTAAATCCAGCACTTTGTTTTTCAGCCAATCAACAGTTATCTAAGCCTATTTCAAAGTATATATTTAGATGCCCTCAACATTTATTCACTGTCAAAATTCAGCAATACTATATAAGGGAAGATGGAAAAATTCAGACAAATAAAACACATTTTACTGATGTGTAAAATGTCAGAGCAGTGACTGCATTTGTTCCATTTATGAAGATGTGAGATGGTTAAGTTAGACAATGAAAACATGTTGATTCTATCACCTTGCTCATCTCTTTAGTAGACTTAAGGGCATTCCTTACCCTTAAGGCTGCAGGAGAGGAGGACAAAATGTTCAGTTGATTGGATAGTTCCCTGTCCCTGGAGGCATTCAAGGCCAGGCTGGATGTGGCTCTGGGCAGCCTGGTCTAGTGGTTGGCGACCCTGCACTCGGCAGGGGGGTTGAAACTCGATGATCTTTGAGGTCCTTTTCAACCCAGGCCATTCTATGATTCTATGATTCTTCTCCATCTAAAAGTTAGATGTCTAGTTTTGAGCTAGTCATTCAGGCTTACTTACAATCACTGAGAAAAAAATAAGACAAGACTTATTCATGGCTTAGATCATATTTTAAAATGGGTTGACCCATGTTGGGACGCGATCACTGCTTTTGACACAGGGGGTTTCTGGACTCCACACTTGATGAGGATGTCTGACTGACCTGATTTTTGTGTTCTTTGCTGCAGATTGATTTTGAAGATGTGATTGCTGAGCCAGAAGGAACACACAGCTTTGACGGGATTTGGAAGGCCAGTTTTACCACCTTCACTGTAACAAAATACTGGTTTTATCGCTTACTGTCAGCAATCTTTGGCATTCCCATGGCACTCATCTGGGGCATCTACTTTGCTATCTTGTCATTCCTGCACATCTGGGCGGTGGTGCCGTGCATCAGGAGCTACCTGATTGAGATCCAGTGCATTAGCCGTGTCTATTCTATCTGCATCCACACATTCTGCGACCCGCTGTTTGAGGCTATGGGCAAGGTGTTCAGCAGCATCCGAGCCACCGTACGGAAGGAGATTTGAAGGACATTTCAAAAAGTGCCGTCAGCCTGGAGAGGGGGTGGGAGTTTTGTGTTGTTTGGGGTGTTTTGGTGCCAGTTTCATGTTTCCCAAGGCAACGTACAGCAACTGGTGGATATACTGGCCCAAAACAAAAAATCACTCGCTCAATTTCTTTTTTTTACCATGTATTCTTACTGGACTACTTGCCTGTCGTATTTTTTTTCCTCTCTCTTCAATCTGCATTTCAAACTAACCTTAAATGGCTATTCTTCCATGACAGCTGCATATCGTTTTGCTGGCTGTTCGATTCAGAGACTGAAACGTTGTTGGATGGCTTTTTATATCACTGTTCATTCCTTGTAAGATAAATCCACAGAGTTACCAAAGAATGACAAAAATGCTTTCCAACACTGTAATGCCATTCATTTTATTGTGCCCAAAGAGTGTAGAGCTGCTGCAGCAGAATAGACATGACAAGCTGGCAGGTTTCAGCAGAATGTTCTTTTTCAATTGTATTGTCAGTTGACTACAGCGATTTGCAGTCACGGTCAGGTATGGTGTACTATGAATACATTGGTTAAGTAAACAAATTACTTAACTAATGCACGTCCTGAAAAACTAACTCTTCATCAGGTTGGAGACGTTGACATGTGAAAGCTTTGCACATCCATAAAAAGGCTTCTGTTAGTGCCTTCGTATCTCATTCTTTCTTGGAAGTTTGCAGCCAGTTGTTTCTCACCCTTCAATAGAATTGTAGAAGAAAAGTGAAGTTTGAAAACAGAAACTGGTCATTATGGAAATGTTTTCCTGACTGTGACTTACGACACATCCTTTAGCTAGCATTTAGGTGCTTATCTCATAGGCTTCATTTTTTTTCCAGAGTATTCGTACACAAGTATGCCAGAGATAACCCCGAGTTACAAGAAACATGAAGGTGTTCCAAACACAAGCCACAAAATGCCAAGGAGGGGCTGCCTCTGAGAGGAACTTTCCTATGAGCTTTAAAAAACTTTCGTATCAGCAGAAGTCAGCAGGCCACTAGCACACATTATTTTCAGAAGAATTGACGCTTTGCTGAGTCTAAACTAATCCATCATGAGAGATGGTTTAGAAACTTCACATTGTGGGTTTGTCTGTTTTTAGCTGTTCTGCAACATCAGGAAGTCTTAAATGGAGGGTGTTGTGTCAAGCTGGCCTACGTAGCAAGGCGCAAGGCCTACAAGGCAAAGCCCTTGCCACACGTTCTGATGCTGTGACCTACAGGAGCTTTTTGCCCTCGTGATAGTACTGTGTTGAGAGATACGACCCGTATCCTCATGTGGTTTGTGTGAAGCTTTTGTAAAAAGAGTTGTGAGGCTGATCAGCTTTATTGTAACCAGCCTGGGGCCTGAGCCTGCTCCGGTTGGCATCTACTGCAAACCAGTCCTTGACCCCCAAGAGGGCAGGACTTGGCCCTTGGGATTGAGCACGGAGCTGTCTGGTACACCTGCAGCTTTTTTATCTAGCGCTGATATTTCACATATTGCTTTACCTAACACGGGAGTGCCTTCGGTTGCATTTCTGCCAAAGCGTTGAAAACTTTAGGAAATGCTGCATTTTTTAATGGGGGTGGAAGGGAGGGGGGGAGGGAGGGAAAAGGGGAAAAGGTGCACAAAAAGTTACAAAGCTATTAACTACTATTGTTTGCATTTAAAACAGACACTGGTATGGATATAGTTTTATGTTTTTCTATGTACATAATGGAGAGTGTACTATTATAGATCTTTTTTCAGTATTGAAACCAAGTAAGATTTTAAACAAGAAATATTTTATCTTTTTATGAGGAAGATCATTCTGAAGAAAACCTTGATTTACCATGTAAACCGTGTATCCTGAAAGATGTCTGTTCACTTAAGATTTATTAGCCCCTCATCCAAATACATTGCTGATCCGAGGTATTTACATTGTTGTTATATGCTTACAGATATAACTGACACTTTTTTAAATTCTGCATGTACATTAAATAATACAATAAAACAATGTTTAACAGTAGCTACTGTCTGACTTCTTTATCCTTGAAAGTCACGTGAACAAATCCCATGTAATGAAGAAAAAAAACAATATATCATAATAAAGAAACAAAAAGCAATGTCATTCATTTGTCAAGAAAAAACATGTAAAACATTCTTGATTTGTGTTTCAGAACCTGGATCAGAAGGGTTCTTCTCAGCAAAAGATTATGATTTTCTCCCCAAGTAAATATGTTGTGCTGCTAAAGAAATAGGCAGTAGGACAATTACCTAAGTGTACTTAAATACTTAATGATGACAAATTCCTTTACTTTCTTGTCCTCAATTTGCCCGCATGTCAAATCTGAGTAGTGAAGTTTACTTGTAGAGAATTTTAAAATCCAATAAATAGAAATGTATCTGATACAATTAGATGCTTATCTTTCATTTTACTTTGGTCGTTCAATATTCAGTTTGGAGCAGATCATTCAAATAGATTCCAATAGATTTTCAGAAATGTTTAAAGCCTTTCTTTTGAGACCAGTGGAAACAGGATATTTCTTAATACAAGCTCATTAGCTTAAGCATTTAATGTGTGGAAATAGGGGAATGATAGCTTTCGCTGAGCTGTATATAGACCTAACTTGTGACATGGCAGTTCTTTTCTGTGGGGTTATTGGACAATACCTGTCACACCATTGCCTAGTACACAAAAGTCCAACAAAACAGGCTATCACATTTTGGCCTAAAAATCTAGAAACCAGGCTTTAATGTTCAAATGACAGATACCGACCTTAAGTATCTGTCATGTGTTTTTTCAGTAGCAGGATGGTGTACTTAATGGTAGTTAATAGCCCGATGGTAGCAACTAGTTCACTGAAGATGACTATGCATTGGGAGAAAATGTAAAGATTTTAAAAGCTTGAAACGCTACAACATTCTTTACTCTGGAGGATCAGCTCAGAGAAAACTTAAGAGACCACAGGATCTGTAGTTGTATAACTTTTTGGCAACTACCAGAATGCAGGCGTTCATCTGAGGCCATTACTCATCAGAACACGCAGCCTACCCATCTCCAGCAAACGGGGCAACAGATGTAGCTTGCCAGATGTAGACATCGCCAGAAATCCTACTCACAGAAAATCCAAAGTGAAAAAAGCGATGCAGAAACTAAACAGCTGGTGCTAAGAAAAAAACAAATGAAAAAGAATAATCATAGGGAACAGACATAGCCTAAAGAGAGAATAGTGGGATGGAAGAGACTCACAATGTCTTTTATCGTCAGGGAATAAGGAGGAGCCATATACAGCAGGCACAATTCCTTTCGGCAGTGACAGATGGAGACTTTGGGGAGGTTAAAAAGAAGGGGATTACTCTCCATGTTTTTCTCCAGTTTCTAACTGTTGCATTTTGCAGGTACATTTTAAACCAGAACAGAATCACACAGGAGAGCAAATCTGAACGGCACAGTGTTATGCACTATTAGATACAGCAGTAATCGGGGCACTAAGGTGTCATTAGGATGTGCACATTTCTGAAGTGTTACTCACTTTGAAGGGAAATGACCCTGGGTACAGCCACACAGAGCTAGGTTTAAATGTACTGACAAGTCTTCAGCTGAAGACTTTCCTCGCACTTGTTACGCACTTCCAGACTTGCACCATGTGAGCCCAGCTGGGTGGACAACTGAGCCTGCAAACCGCTTCCCATCCCAGAGGAGCACACTGGGGAGCAGGCTGGGGTACCGCCTCAAGCTGCAGGCAGCTGTCAGGACACAAAGAAAACTGCATACAGTCCCAGTGCTCAGTTTGAATATGCCGGTGGACAACACATACTGGGTGTTCCCTGCAATCAGCATGCATTGCCTTTACAGACTACTTACTTTGTAGATCAGATTTATCTCACCGACAGAAATCTTCCAGTGTAGTCAAGGTTTGTAGTAGGACTATAAATAGCCCCATAATTGGAAATGACAACTGAAAAAAACATATTAGCTCCTCTATGTTTAGACAAGCACCCTCAAGGTTTGTTCATACTTTGTCAAGTCCTGACTTCTCTTCTGGCTTGTGCAGCATTTTATCTCTTTATTTCATTATGTGTAGACTCTGATTCAGCTGTTACGGGCTTCTGTCAATTCAGCTGTCTTCTTTCAACAAGAGTAGATGTTGTTATTCCCCTATTAGACAATGATCCAACTATATTTGGAAACAGCTAAATTCTGCCTGTTTCATCAGTGCTGTGTTTCTGAAATTGTCCAAGGAATTCCATGAAACAAATATGTCTAGGAACAAAAAGCCGGAGCTGTTTTTGTCAGACTTTAGCAGGATTGGTTACTCTGCTCTGCCTTCCAGTGTCTTTGAAGCATCATTTCTGTAGTTACAGTAATATTTCTATGTGTATCTCTAACAAGTATCCTCTGAGGAAAGCCATGCAGTGTTGCCCAAGCAAATGCAATGTTCAGCACTGACAGGTTACAGACAGCATTGCCTAGCTCTTCAGTGAGAGACTTTCTGCTGCAGAGATCTTCAAAACAGTCGGGTTTCTCAGTTCATCAGTTTATTCCTTCCTGGCCGAGGGACTAATACTTTTAGTTTGAAACTATACTGTGGGCAGCTGCTGGTGGATAGTCATCCAACATCAGGAAAAAATTCTTAGTTGTCTATATCCTGTTGATTCATAGATTAACAAGGACTGAAACTCACTGTAGCTGATGGCAATGAAAACAGGGCTCAAGCACAGAGGGATTCTTATCCATATTAACAAAAGCCTCTGGTTTGAATCCTCACCCTGAGACCTGGAGAAGCTGAACATTGACTCTTTTGATAAGTAATATTTGTCACTTACAAGATTGAGTGTGCAAAGAGTCAATGGAGATTAAAAAAGCAAAGCTGAATTAATCATATATTTGTATAGCAATGTCTAAAGGCACATACAGTATTTCTTTGCACTAAGGTTTTTACTCAGCTTCACATCTACAACCATAACACTTGCCTCAGCTATTGCTCCTTTGAGGTCACTACTTATTTCAGCTAGCGCTTCTCCCTGTTTCATCAGCAGCAGTTACATTGCCACACTGTCCAGGAATTCCTTCCTTTTGTGCAGGAATTCCTCCCTGTCACCAGCTCACAAGGAGGCTTGGCTTTACCACACCTGTTTCAGTAGACACATGAGTTCACAGAGCCCTGCTGCTCTGCTCCGAAGCTTCATCTCAAGGTATTTCTCTCCCTCCAAAACTACCTCCATGCTACCTCATCACAATGTCTGCAGAAGAAGGTCTACAGACTTGCAGAAGGCTTAAAGAAAGTCCCTGCCCTGACCCTTTCTGATCTCTGTTCATCTCTCTCTATATTCACAGAGAGCATCCAACAAGCCACGCAGACAAATTTGCATTGAAATCTTACCCGAAAATATCACTCATACTTGCCCAGAGAAGTGGTGGATTTCCTCCTCCTTGGAGACATTCAGAGTTAGGCTGGACCTACTGTAGTAGGCTGTACGTACTGTAGATGTCCCTGTTCATTGCACAGGAGTTGGATTAGATGACCTTTAAGGGTCCCTCTCAACTCAAACTATTCTATGATGTTTTGATTTTATGGTTCTTGCCTTCCTCCCTGTTCAACGCTATTTCACAAACTTCTCCTAGATGGAGCTTACATTCATTTTTGTCTCTGTTTACAAACACCATCTAGAAGCGAAAGGACTTTACTCCACATGCAGGAAGCCTCAACAAAATCAGCTCAGAATTACTAGAGAGCCATTGTATTACTCCCTCATACTATGCTTCCGAATGCCCATCAGGCAATGACTTCGGTACTAGATCCAGCTGTTTCAGTGTACAATGTTACTTGCAGGGGCTCTACGATCAGCGTGTCAAATGCAGATTTTGAATTGCTCCCAGCAGCTCAGCTGTCCTGCTAGGTTACCAAACACAACTACTGATGAAAGCAGGTCAAGAAATAACACTTTTATCTTCAGAAATAATCGTTTTTCTGTTAAGCAAGGTTATGTGGATGGCTGCAGTCCATATGAGTGCCTGTGTTGATCTCTTTTCATGGCACATACTATCATATTTCACTACATATATACACCAGATGATATTCTGAGGTAGAATGTAAGTCCCTTAGGAGCTTTGCAAAAGAATCAGTGACTTAACTCTCCATAAGAAATGTAACAGGTGCAAATAATTGGTATAAGGCATATCTGAATATTTCTAAAGACAGCTCAATAGTCTTGAAAAAGGGCATGAAGTGGGATAGTTCTCACAAAACAATTCTGTTTCCAGAATAAATATTTATACACTTCAGAGAAATAAAAACACTTCCATAATGTCTGGCAGAAATAAAGTTTTTTAGTTTAAACGTCTTCCAACACTGAGACCATTTTCCCTCTAATGTCTGTGTTACACAGACCTAGGACTGACGCTGGAACCACTTCTGCCACAGAAACCCCTTGAAAGCCACAGAGCAGTGATGTGATCATGGTGAATCTGCTGTAAATTTAAACTCAAAACACTGTAGCTTTCCAGTGCATGGAATCTCTCCAGGAAATAATCTCTATTTATTCAATTAAAGTTAGTTATAATCATTTTGTGTGTGTTTCCATTACTAGAAGCTTATTTGCAGTTAAACACAAAAACTGCACAAAAGATTAATCACAATCTAAAAAAGTTTGCAATATTTTTAACAGATACTTCTAGTTCAAGCCCACACAGATCCATGCTGTTGCCACAGCTACTGTTTAACAATCATGGGTTTGGTTTCTAACAGAAATACTGCAGCAGGACACAAAGTCATATGGAGGTTGTGCACTGCAACAGTTAATCATCAGCTAACGAAGTATCTCCCAAGCAAAACTGTAATCCAGCCAGAACATAAGTCCAACTTAACAAAGCATGTATGCAGTCTCAATTAATTTGCTGGGATTGCATGCATCACTATGAAAAGGCCTTGCTGAAAATGGGCCTCATTTGTAGATACCTTTGGTCACGGCGTCTTCACCTTTCATGTAATGAACTCACAGTGGAGGCTGAAGGTGGAAACCGGAAATAAAGCAGATGTTACCTCTGTGATGGCAAAGGCTCCAACTTCTACATCTCTGCATAGCACTGGGATTTCTGGGCTTGTTCAGCTTGGAGAAGAGAAGGCTCCAGTAATATCTCATTGCCTTCCAGTACTTGAAGGGAACTTACAAGCAGGAGGGGGACCGACTTTTTACATGGTCTGATAGTGATGGGAGAAGTGGGAACTAAAAGAAAGGAAATTCAGCTTAGATGTTAGGCAGAAATTCTTTGCTCAGAGTGTAGTGAGGCCCTGGCACGGGCCGCCCAGAGAAGCTGTGGTTGTGTCATCTGTGGAGGTGCTCAAGACCAGGTTGGATGGGGCCCTGGGCAGCCTGATCTGGTGGGTGGCAGCCCTCTCCACAGCAGGGGCTTGGAACTGAGTGGTATATAAGGTTCCTTTCAACCTAAGCCATTCCATGATTCTATGGGATGAACAAGGAAGGCAGTATGGTTGAGGAAGTCACAGCCCAGCCCAATGGACACAATCAGGATCCTTGCTGCTCCCAGCAGGTCCACAAAGCCCATGAGGAGGGGATAAAATCTCCCCAGGAGAGCCGATGGGAAGGAGCCAGTGCCTGAGAGCTGTGTCACTGTGTCACTGTGTAGCTCAGGGACCCCAGCAATGTGAGCTTACTGCTGTTCCTCCATGGCCACACATGTTGACTGGTCCCAAGCAGGGGTCAAACACGCTCACAGGAACATAAATAAGCCTTGGCTCACTGATTAACCTCCATGGTGAAATGTGGTATAATTTAGGATGTATTTTTCTGGTTCCCGTGACATCAGGATCCTTCTGATTGTTGTATATAATTATAAAAATGTCCCTCTGACTTCTTGTTGCTGAAAATACACAAGCTGTTTTGTTTCAGGGAAACAACAAAAAAAAAACCAACAAACAGCAAAAAAAAAAACAACCACAACATGTTCCCTCTCTCTTGCTTTTCTATTTCTGGCAGGTTCTGACATGGAAGCTGTGGTGATGACTGCAGCTGAAGCTGGAGCAGACTCCAGGCGACCTCCTCCAGCATGGAGCTTCACAAAGGTACCAGGGCTTCAGCTTCCCTCCCAGGATTAGTACTGGCTCTTTCATTTATACAACACCGCTCAGCAGAGCATGGAACACACTGCTTGTTTGTAACTGGTGCTGTCTAAGATCTCACTAGCTTTAACCACAGAGTAAACTAACACTGCAGAGGGAGATGCAGAGCAGCAGAAAGGGAGTAGGCACCGAAATACACCATGCAGGGGCCTGAGTAATGGGCAAAAAATGGGAGTGTAACCCTATGACCATATTTAGTTTCCACATGTGAATCTTGGCTGGCTGAAAGCTACCCCGAATGCCAGCAAAGCCTGAGAAGCTGGAAATCTTTCGCTCTGCGCATACAAGCAGAGTCGTGACTCATGCAGAAGAGAAACAGTTTTCTTCTGCAAGGGGAACATTCTTCCCTACTGACCAGAGAGACACTCGAAAATAGCTTTGCTTTCTGAGTGGTTCTGTCAAGTCACAGCAGTGCTGCAGAGATCGAAAAACTGAAGAAGTGTTTACAGCTCCAGGATTTGCTAGTAAGTAGTAGAAATCTGTATTTAAAGAGAGTGAGCCAAATTCACCGTGTATGCCAACTTATGGAACACAATGAATTAAAACAAGGGTAGCTCGGACTGTTCAATAAATTCCAAATGGCAGACAAAGAAATGAAACTAAGGACCAAAAAAAAATTAATGCGTGATATTTAAATGCTGTGAAATTTAATCTTTTTGAGTAGGGATCTCAGCGTATAATCTCATTTATGCTGTGCTTTACTTCTGATATAATACATTTTCAGCACCGAAAGCAAAGAAGCATTAAAGCTCTGTGAAAGACAGCTCCCTGGATCTCCAAAGAAAGATGTTTCTTGGAAAGGAAGAGCACTTCCGAGAATCCCACATTATTTGAGCCTGTTTCCACCAAAACCATTGGAATTTTCCAAGTTACTTCAATGGAAACTGAAATAAGCCAAGGAAAATCCCACCCCAAAGTGGGAGAGAACATCACTAAAAGGTGTCAGTGATCAGCGTAAGGCCCTCCTCTTCTAACACTTAATGAATGACACAGATCTAAGCCAGCTGAAACATTAGGCTCTCCAATTAGGCCAGCGGGAACGAGCTGGCTGAGCCTAGCACGCCGCCCGCCGCGCTTATCTCGCTGCCACCTCGCTTTCTCTGAGGCACTGAACGCCATCCACGGGGCTGAGGGCACAGCCGCCCCGGGCAGCCCTGCAGGCCGTTCCCCGCCCGCGCTGCGGGCACAGTCTGGGGAAATTCAGCACAGAGAGCACAATCCGCGGAGGCTGAGCACAGACCGCTGGTGAGGCAAAGTCGAAAAGAGCGCTTCGGCTCTATTTTCTGCCCTTCACCACGACGCGCGGTCCCGAAGCGCAGTACTGAGGGAGCGGCGGGAGCGCGGGGCGCGGAGCCGCAGTGCGGCGGTGAGGGCGCGGCGCGGCCGCCACCTGCTGGGCAGAGCGGGCAGCGCGGAGAACTGCGTGCCGCGGGTCCCGCTGCATCCCGCTCAGCGTCGTTCTCGTTATTTCACCAGAGCGCCTCTAGCTTAAAACGAGGTCAGATATGCGTCTGCCACGACACACGTGCTTGCATGATGCTTGGAATAAAGAAGTATTTCCATACCTGCCGAATGCAAGAAATCAGAATAAGCAAGCTGTAACATAGTGGGAAGCAAAGTTCCTTGTGAGTCCATTTCATCTGCAAAACAAATGTTTGTCGAGCACTCGATCAGTGGAAATGCGCCCTCCGCTTTTACCCTAATCAAAGTGTTTCTGAGAGTCATCTGTTACTGTAAGGAGGGGAAAGTAATCTCGTAACACTCCCCCCAGGGACAGCAGATATGGATCCAGCAAATTTCTGCCTTGACTGAAACCAGCACAGGGCTCTTTGCACCAGCAGAGCGCAGGCAGAAGAAAGCACAGCACACGCTAGACAGGCATATCTCCCACCTGCTGCTAGGACAGAAACCAAGCCAGAGTAGGACTCTGTTTGAAAGGAGACTTGTTTTTCCTCCCTGTCTTCCCTGGAAATTTTGTCTGGGGACAAGCCGGGCAGTGCTGGGGTGATGGCAATATACCAGGCCTAGCCCTGCATCATGCTCCCTGGCCCAGCACAGAGCTGCCACCGCTAGGAGTCCTATGGCATAGATAAAAAGTATTTCCATGGGAGGTGGTCGTTTTACTGGTAATCACCATTTTTTCATGAACAACTGATTCTCTGAGGAGCCCAGTGCCAGGAGGTGCAGGGGCAATGCTGCTGCTGGCCAGCTGCAGGCAGTTACGTATTTGCTTGTGTTTTAGAGGGCTACAGGCAGGAACTGCAAGCTTGAGTTGTTGCTGCATAACATCTGGCTGATTCGTGCTGCTCTCAATATCATGAAACAGCCCTAGGCCCCAGCTTGGCAGCTGGGCTAAATCAAGCAGGCAGATTCTGCTTTCAGAGCAGCACTTGGGCATCAGGAGCAGATTGGTGACTCTGGCACAACATCTATTAATAATAAAAGCATCAGGCTCTGCATTTGAATAGGCCCTTTTCTTTGGCAGATCTCAAAGTAATTTCTAAAGAAGGGCAAGTGTTATTATCTCTGTTGTGGTGCTTGGTTATATGACAAGCTCGCAGTTGGAGACTGGGCAAGCCTTGGCTCTGCAGCCAGCAGCAGCTGCTCTCCTTGGTTAAATGCCGCACACCAGCAGCCCCCAGGATGTGAGGTCCTGGCCAGGAGCACAAGGCCCCTCAGCCAGATGGGCAGGAGCAAGCGCTGGGAAGCTGCTCCCATTTCCTTGAGGTAACTCAAACGTCACAGAGGCCTTGTTCAGAATTACAAGCAGGCAGGGATATCAAAGACATGCCCTGCCTTTGATATAGTTGCTGTTTCCTCCTTGTACTGAGTTTCAAAATCCTCACTTTTCCTCGGGTAGGGATCCAGATAAACATGCTCCTAGGATGAAATATTCCATTTTATTTAAAAACATCCCATCAGGAAAGTTTTGAACGTGTTTCCATTGTGTAGGTTTGCAATACGATTCCAGATGCTAGATATTAGGAAGAACTGGATATTAGGAAAGGTATCTTCTCAGAAAGAATGGTGAGGTATTGGACCAGACTGCCCAGGGACATGGTGGAGTCACTGCCCATGGGGGTGCTCAAGAAACGAGTAGATGTGGCACAGAGGGATGTGGTTTAGTGCGCATTGTGGGGATGGGTTGATGGTTGGATTAGGTGATCTTAGCGGTCTTTTCCAACCTTACTGATTCTATGATACTTTTGCAGTTCTTGAAAACATGGCAGCCTTGCAGAAAGACCACTCTGCAGGCAGTCTGCTTCATGTGCAGGTACTTGCACTTCATATGTAAACACCAGATGTAAACATCGCACCTGTGTTTTAGGCACTGAGTTGTGCTGACAAATATGCTGAAAAAAAGATTTACCATGTTCATTTCTGATTCTTAGTCAAGATATCCAGCTGGCATCTCACCCCAACCCCTCTGCAAAATGCAGATAAGATGCATTCCTAGCTAAATTGCTTTGTTTATTTGGATACTTTGACATTAGCATGTAAGCCACAGCAATGCAAACCATTGTTTGCAGGCTACTATGCCCACTAAAGTGCATTTTTATGGGAGCCACTGGAGACATTCATTAGGAGGGAGAAGAAAGCAGCTGCCCAGCACAGAGGTGCCCAGGACACAAACGCATATACACAACATGAGCAGGCTCCTGCCATTGTACACTGGCACTCGTTACCACCCGCCAGCTGCTTGGAACCAGATGGGAAGCAGGCGCTCCAGCTCTGCCCCAAGCCACGGCCCCACACCAGCACCGCCACAGACCCCCAGGCTGGCAGTCCCAGTCACCAAGGAGAGAAGCGAGGGAAAAAAGGAGCCAAATCCCTCCAGGAAGGGGCTGAGGCATGTTTGGTGCAGAAGAGAGAGGAGCAGGGAGCCATGAGCTATCAGATGCTGCCCTCTGAAAGCTGTTGCCACACTCGGTCTATACAATGGGAACAGCTGGATCCAGTATTGACAACTTGGCAGCAGCTGAAAGCTGTCGAGTTAGCTCAGACATGATAAACAGCAGAGAAGAAGTAACAAGTCATCACCAAAAGCAGTAGTTCCCAATGCATGAGGCAAATCTTCTGAGTGAGGCATGACAGCATGGAAGATAAGATACAGAAGTGAGAGCAGGAGCGTTGCTGAGACTGAAGAACATAAGAGAGAGAAAATTACTAAGCTTATTGGGTTTCTTCATTCCCTTTTTTTATTCCCAGGTTTACCCCAGACAAAAAGAGATTTGCTGCCCAGTGATAAGGAAATATAGCACGATAGATCTCCGAAGGCAGGGGCTCTGAGGAGTCATGGGTCATGCAGTGATGGAGGAGAAGGGGCAGAGAGGATAAAGAAAAGCTGCAGCTATGTAGCATGCCTGAGACAAATTGGGTATTACTGCCCTAAAAATAAATGCATTAATCTGAAACATTTCCATATTTAGAATATTAAAATCAGCCAAATCCAAAACATTCCTAATAAAACATAGAGCCAGATTCAGTTCCACCCATGGTCCAGTGAATTCTCACAAGAAAATAAAGATTCTCAGCTCTTAAAAATAAGTATTGGCAGTTATTTCCCCCAGTTGTGTCATTCTGGTAGTACCCTTCACAAGGATAAACAGTAAGTTCCTTGTTTATTACAAACACAGAACACAGAGGTTTAGAAGGCAGTAAGTCAACTTCTATAATTTCTTATGTATAGTAGCAACTCATAGAAACAATTCCTGTTCTATTAATAAACGTGCTTCTCCAGATCAATAAAGTTACAGATTGTCTCAAGAGTATCAAGGCCAACAGAAGTGAAGCTCCTCTCTTAACCTTTTCTTCGAATCTGAGCATCCAGTTTGATTTTCTAAACTCTTTTGGTGAGTATAAAGCCATTTAGATTCACTTCCACTGGATGACAATCATCTGATCATTTTGTTTATTGCAGATTTATGTCTGCTTTATGTCCTAATACCTACAAATTTGGCAAAATGTACCAAGGTTTGTCTTGGGCTGATTTCTTTCTTTACACAAATACTGCAGAAGATTGGAAGGTGAATGGGGGAAATTATTAAAACCTGGGCATCATTTATCTCCTGGGACCTGCTGTTTACACTCACCATCTTCATGCTCCTTTGGGGACAGCTCCTTTAAATTCTACATTAGGCTTACCAGTGCCGCAGCACTGAGGTTTTATTCACCTGCACAACAGCTCTAGCACAACACAAACACAAGCTGATGGCCTTCCCCCAGTACTAAAGATCAGACAGTTTCATCATTTGCAAGATAATCACCATTCACCTATAGGATCAGCTGTGAGCCTGTGAATTCAAAGGGACTGGATTTCATTGGCTTTGGGGTTTGTTCACAGTCTTCTGAAGCTTCCCTCCAGATGTATGCCATTAAATGCCTGTGCCACTTATAGTTCATATATGCCTCAGTCCACTCCCTTTAACACCTTTCATCCAGCCATGTCTAGGCTTGAAAAACCTGCTTGCAAGGAAAATTGTGGTCATGAAACTCATAAAGACTGCTAGGCTTAGTTCAGCTATTTTTGCTTTTGTGGAGTCCCAGGATTCACCTCATCAGATAAAGAGGTGAGTAAGCCCTCCCCATGAAACAGGAAAGCAAAGGCCAGCAAGATTCAGCACCTACTGCAAATACCTGTCCATAGACAGCTATCTTCCCAACTGCTTTAGGCATCTGCTGTAGGATGGAGGGCCTTTGGAGAGAGTCTCTAGACCTGTGTTAGGTTTCAGTGACTACAGAAAGAGCCAAGATGATCAAATTGGACAAACTTGATACTAAAACTGCCAACAACAGGTGAGATGGATTCCATCCACCAAATGCAGAAACGTTAAGTGTTATGTATGACATTGCTCCCAATCTAAATTAATCGTTTAGTTGGGCAAAACAATCTCATTCTTTTCTTTTGTAATGGCAGAGCACTATCTCAAATTCATTTCAGAAAATGAGAACCTAAAATAAATGTTATCCACTGGGAAGCAGTGCTGCCTTCCTTACATAATGCATGATTCACATGGCAGCTGCTGGGAAATGCTATCATGCAGACAGATAAATGCTGCATGCCGAAGAGAAAAACACCAGCTTATCTCCATGTAACCTGGACAGGATCACATGGCTTATATACAAAGAGATGAATATAACAACCTGCTTGCATGCATGCAGATGCACAAACGATATTACCTTCAGTATGCAAACACATACACACAAACAAGCTGACATTCCACCCAGAGATGAATAAACAATTAATATAAGCGAATGCATACTCATGCACACAGGACACACATAGATAAATACCAATCTATAAATGCTAATAACTTTAAAAAACTGTGTTTAGACACAGAAACCAGACATTGAATAGCCAACATAGCCACAGTTTTGGTCCCAGTAGATGGAATTAGGAAGCAGAAATCAACAAATGGCATAGGAGAACGCACTTGTCAAAGGTATCACCTTGATGTGTGTCAGGTAAAATGAAACATGACAACCATGCACTGACTGAAAATGTTGGGAGCTTGTTCTGCCTCAGAAGGCATAGGAGCAAAAAGGGCACTGAAATCGCAGCTTTCTTGGGGCAGAGACACTGAGAGAACTTCACTGGGCCATGGCTGGGTCATGATGTTTGTGACAGGCATGGCAATTATTTATTTACTCTGCTGGAACTGTCAGATGTGGGGACTAGAGATGCCAAGCAGCAGGCAGAAAAACAGAACTGAAAGGTCGTTAGCCATGATGTGCGCCCCACAGCTGCCAGGGCATGGCTCAGTCCCTCGGCACTGCAGGGAGATGCGGGGCCCCATGGGGTCCTGAGCTGCAGAAAGATACCCCCAGTTCCAAATGGCCACAGCAACCTGTATGCGTGCAAAATGGGGGTATTCAGAAGTTAAACAGGGAGAAAGTGCTGCAAGTCGGAGCCTTAATTCCACTATATGGAAAAGCACCTGGATCCTGCCCAATGAGTGTGGGTGGGATTTCCAGGCCTAGAACAAGGAATAGTGCTTGGGGTTTTATCAAGGGGGATTTATCAAGCAGAGTGTGACAGATGATTGTGGACTGAAAAACATCAAAGAAGTAATATTTTCCCCATCAGTAAGAAAGACTTTTTACTCTGCGTTTACCTGAGCAGATCAATAGAGGTTACAAATGTTCAGAACAAAGCAATACATTCCAGCCTAAGTTCACTGCTCAAAATGGCAGGAATTTCGGCAGAGAGCCAGGTTTAATAAAAATGAAATAGAAGCACGGTTTGACTAAATCATTCTTCTGGATTTCCAGGCAATATTATAAAGTGTTAGTGGCTACAGCACAGAGTGTGCAGAGGGCATAATTCATGGCTGCTTTGCTCCAGCTGAACACTGGCTGAACACCCCTGAACTCAATAAACACGCCGGTGAATCAGATGTGAAACCTGTCAAGAAAAAAGAAATACAAAATGCAGCAATCTTTGTTACAAATCCGATTATTATCTCAGTACTTGGGTCCTGAGACTGTGATGAAGGATCTTTGTGTCACACAAATCGCTATCAACCTCAAGGTATTGTATGGCTTTTCCTCGCTGCTCTGCCTAAAGCTCCCTGCGTCATGTGGTGGCGGTGGGTGTTTTAAAAGGGATTCTCTGTCCCTCACTGGGCTGCTGATAAAATCCAAATAGTAAAGTTTTGAGCTTTAAGAGACAAACAAAATGAAACCTTGTTTTCATCATCAATTTTAACTGACTGTATGCCTGGAAAGCCTTTATTCATCATTTTGTAGAGCCTGGAGCATGCACTGACCTGTCATGTATGTGGTTGAGATTTAATATTTCAGAATTAGATATTGTCTCTCTGACTCTGAAACAGTTAAAATTAAAGGAGCATGACCTAAATAAAGGCTGCAGAGGTCAACATGGAAAATAACAAGACAAACCAGTAGCACAGATCTACCTTGATGATTTTAAACCTCGCTTTGCCGGGTTTATTGCTGAGGCCATTAACTGCTATACTCAAATACAAAAACTAATGACACCATTAAGGGGAAAACTAAGGAAAGAGAGACAACTTGACTTTAGTAACTTACTGCTTATAACTCGATTGTTAAATTGTTAGTGTTGCCATTTAGTACACATTTGCTGGATTTAGGTGATCTTGTTGTTTGGACTTTGGAGCTATTAGTACGAGGTAACGGAAGAATCTCCTTGTCAACACCACAGAGAGCACAGTCTGCTGGGAAGAAATAAGAGCCTGAACCTCTTGCTAAGAATCATGCTAAGGGACAAGATTCCCATGTTGAATGAAATGATAGGAAATCTTTACCTAATGAAATTCAGATTAGTGTGCTATCAACAAACAGCTTTGGAAGTTGTTTGTTGTTGAGTATAAAACATATCTGACAAACAGCTGTCATCAGCACTGATTCATGGAACAGTGTTAGTGCAGCTAACATTTCTGCTCATATCATCCTCATTTCCCTGAAGTATAAGACTGTAGTACTCTGAAACAACCTCATGCAATTGTAGATTGTAGAGAGGGTTCATGCTTGGAGGCTTTTCAGTGGTGTTTGTAAGAGGTCTTTTCAGGACAGGAGCAGCCCAGGGCCTAAAGAGTGGTTGAAGATTCCGCAGCTGTTGTAAGAGCCTAGTGATCCTCAGAAGACTCCCAGTGAATGCCCGAGGGGGTAAACACAGACCTAATCTTGAACTTCTGATTGCAGTCATTACATACAGGCCTTGGTTGTATCCTCTGTAAGTGTGGAAGGAGAATAGCAGTGAAATGGCAAGGTTTTGTCAGACACTCAGAAGACATCTTCTCCAGATCTTCTCTATGGTGAGATTTTTGCTTTTGGTCCTTGAGCTGCAGAAAAGATGAGAGGTGACAGGAGCTGCTGTCACTGTTGGGTGACAGTGCTTTGCCAGGTCAGCAGCTCCAAGCTCATAAGGCAGTGCTCAGGCCTTGCGGGTGCCAGGGGCAAAGCTGAGGCCCTTCACTGTCTCAGCCTATCTCTTCAGTGAAGAAGGGTTCAGCTGCTCTGCCAGAGATTTTGCTGCATCTAGATCACTCCTCTTGGACTTTTAAGAGTACTCCAGGTGTCAGTGAGAACCAGAGACCTCCAATAGCCAAAGGGAGTGCATTTCATTGCAGCTATACTGTGGCTGTTACAAAGGTCAACAACGTGATCAGTTTGTGGGACAAGCATGTCATATTTTTAACCACTGTTATGCACAATCCAATGTTGTTTTGCTGTTGATACAATTGGCAGAACTTCAGAAAGTGTTGTGCAAAATGGAAAGCTTGCAAAAGAAGTTTCCTTCTATGAACACAAAACTTGCAAAGGAACATTTTTCTTCTGTGTTTCATCAGAATGCTAAGGTCCAGAAAGTTGTCCCTACAGCTGGGAAAAGTCTCATGTTCTTTAGAGACAAGATCAGGAACAATTCTGAAAAGAAGGGCCACTCTGTGAGTTGCTTGCCTGCTCTACCATATCTTAAACCTTTTCTTATGATGACAGACAAACTCCAGTCATAGCTGAGTGGGGAACAGTGAGCAGTTTAATCTTTAATGCTCCTCTGTTTGTAAATGTGTAGATCTCCCTTAGGGCTAGCTACCATCTTCTGGCTCTAGGAGAAGGGATTCACAGTCTTCAATCTCTGCAGAAGAAGGGCATTCCTAGGCCATCTCTGACCTACATTTTAAATTTTCATTTCATTTTCATAGTTCGTCAGTAGTAAAGAAAGTGACCAGCTTAGAGCCTCAGCATTTCTCATAAAGCAGCAAGGACAGTGTTATTTATTCTCTTTAGAATTCTTGAAAGGTATTTCAGGTTAACATGAAACAGGCTTTTACATGAAGTTAGAAAAACACTATGCATTTGCCTAGCCAGGGCTATAGTTCTTCAGCAGAACTTCTCTACATATGAACTCATGGCAAATGTAGATTTTATTCATGCTTACCAGAGGATAGACAAGCCAGGTAGCCTTTTTTCATCTCCCTTCAAGTGGATATCAATCACCTGTGCTTAAAATTGATTAGTTTTAATCTTTCAAGCATGACTATCTTGTGGCTCTATGGTAATCCTATCAATCATAGGCTTTTTGCCTTCTTAAAGAGTTTTTTTCCCCCAAGTAATTAATAAAGGATACATCACTCAGCAACCGAGATGTGCTTTCTGCCAAAAAATATGCTCTGCTACCTTGCTGGTCATCCTTCCTGCTACAGAAACTGATGACAGAGTGTTGAGGGAAATCCTTAGTGAAATGTTTCATTTACAGCGTTTGCAGGCTGTCTTTCCTAGACACCTGGTCAGAGGGACAAAGCTTTCACCAGGGGACGGCACCCTGCACTTCTTCCTAAATACTCTTTGTGCATTACCAGCATGCAGCAAATCTGCTTCAAAAAAGTCCTCTTAAGAATGAGAATTTCAAAGTCAAATAGCCTCAAGAATCATTAGCAGGATTCAGCATTCCAATAACTGTTGTATATTTTCCATCAGAAAGAGAGTTTCAGATACACCAAAATATTCTGCAGGAACTTTTTAATTTCATTGGAATTGTAAATTAAAAACCCAGCCACAAATTAATTTCTGCAGTGTTGAAACAAGTCAGTTATCATTTCAGATTTTCTGCTTCATATAACATGCATTTTCAAATGTTTTTCTATGATCCGTTGCCTAAAATTATGAAAATTCCTACAGAGCTGGAGTTCCCTTTCTCTGCCTGCCTTAGAGTTGGCTATACGATGTGTAATGTAGAGAAATATTTGCATGGATATCTCTCTCAAGAAGGCATTTTTCTGCAGAACTTTTGTAAGCAAAGGTAACAACTATTAGGCAGGCCTAGGACTGAAAAAAAAAAAAAAAAAAAAAAAACAGGATAAAAATATTTAGATTACAGAATAACAGAACCACAGAATGGCTGAGGTTGGAAAGGCCCTCTAGAGACCATGTGGTCCAATGCCTGCTCAAACAAGGCTACCAGAGCAGGTTGCCCAGGACTGTGATCATTTTAAGATCTCCAAAGTGAAGAATCCACAGCCCCTCTGGGCAACATGTGCTGCTGCTCCATCACCTGCACAGCACAGAAATGCTTTCTGGTGTTCAGAGAGAACCTCTCGTATTCCAATTTCTTCCTATTGCCTTTTGTCCTGGCACTGGGTACCACTGAAAAGAGCCTGGCTCCATCCTCCTTGCATCCTCTCTTCAGATAATTGTATACAACCCTCTCACATCCCAGTGCTAACCGCTTCTGGTCAACAACTGACCCATACAGATGCATCTGGCCCATTTTGAGAGTCATTAGAAATAGGTAATAACCTTCTTAATTAAGGCTGAGGAGAGAAGAAAATTCAAGCTTTACTGATAGGAAAGACTTATATCATGGGGAGGTGGGGAAGCAGTCAGAGCTGGGGTGTGTCATAAGAATTTAATTGCAAGAGCTCTGGCTATTAGTGTCAGAATTTTGAATGATTTTTCTATGGAAAAAAAAATGAATGTCATTGCTGTAGAATTAATGCTGTTTTAATTAGAAATAATACTTTCATTATTTCATTAAATTAAATCATTAAAAAATGATTAATTGCTCATTGTAAAAATGCCATCATTGTTAATACTCTAACAAAATATTTGTGCTTGGAAGTGAATAATACTACAGTCATAGTTGTTTGTTACAAGGTACCTTGTAGGTCTCAGTAGTGTGACCCACCATGAATAGGATGATCTTACAAAAGCACTTGAAAATGTTTATTAAACATTAATGAGTTCTGTCTACAGCCCTTGGGGGGGGGGGGGGGGGGCTGAAATGTGCTCTTTAACAATTTGCCTGTTGGATAAAGTAAGGCAGGTGATTTATGCAAATTATTAGAAGTCAACACAGAAAAATAGCACCTCTCGCATCTTAGGAATGCACTTGTCCTCAACAAACAGCTTCCACACCCTTTGCATTTGTACTTTATTTAATTGAAGTTACAAAGACTCTTCTTACACACTGCTGCCACAGCTGCAAGCAAGGCAGCATCTGGGAAAATATGCAATAATACCCTGATTAAATATGAATACACTCAAAAGGGCAGAATACAAGGCAGGCATCATGGTTCTGGAAGTCCATTTTCAGAACCATTGGAGGTTGGACATAGGTTATAAAGCGAAAAGAGGAATTAGCTGCTGCTAAGAGAAACTTCACATCTACCTTCTTATTTCATCCCATATTCCTCCTTTTGTTGTTCATATACAAAAAAAGAATGGAAAAGAATAGTCTGCCATCCAAGCTTAAATTGGAGCAGGTCAGTGACAATCTGCTGCGCAATCTCTTATATCCGGAATTTCTATATAAATCAGAACCACGGGTGGCTATCCCATTTTGTTGCTCTACAACAATGCGGGTAGAAAGGCTTTTCAGACTTATTTTTATAATAAACAGGAAGAGGCAGAGTGCCTGGATGCCTACATACGTGTCAAGCAAGAAGCGCTCCCTGAGGAGCAGCTCCTACTGACTGTGGGGGTTGCAGCAGTGCCGTGGCACAGGGCCCCCACGGGGCTGTTTGTGACGCCTGTGGCCCCATTGATTCCTCTGCCCACAGCCCGACAGCCTGGCAGATTGCTTTAAAGGCTCTTCTGACCTGTAAATGAAGTTATGCTTTTCATTTAGGTGGAGCTAACAGGCCTCGTTGCTACCAGGCAGTCTGCAAGGTGTTGAAGCGCTGCTTGACAGGCAGGAGTGGTGACATTGCTGAAAGACTGTCACAACATTATTTATTTAGTATTGTACAGAACTCAAAGAGGCTTCCCTGTACAGGGATAAGTTTCTCTCACAGATTCAGCATGCTAAGTACTGAATACCAACTGGATTATTAGCAGCTTGAAGTAAGAATTAATTTACATTATGTACACTACAATAGGAGTCTAGTAAGAAAACCTTGCTTATCTTTTGTTGAATATTCAGTTACGGATGCTAAGCCTAGAATATAAGCAGCAAGCAATTAAAAAGGTCAATGCTATTCAATTATAATCTCAGTAGTTATATTTTCTGGTTATTTTTAAATCTAGCTAAGCAGTAAAGATTCATGTCATGATTTTTAAAACACGGTCCAATTAAACATAATTTGATTAATTTTAATCTTCAAGAAGTTTTTAGCAATTGTTTGGAGACAATGAAATAAACATGAAAAATGCCCAGAGGTTTGCTGTCACTGCAACCCTTTGGACAGTAAAAATCAGCATTCTTGTCTATGTTGGGCAGAACAGACTAATAAAAGAGCGCTATCCAAAAGGTTCATCTGTTCTCCAAATTATGGCTGTACAGCAAATACATAGTTTTTTTTGTTATTCGGAAAATGCCATGCTCCATTTAGTAGATGGATACCTGCTTATTTTCTCATCCCAATATTTTACTGCAGAACCACCAAGGCACCTTCAGGGACATATAACTGCATCTGCTCGCAGCAATGCATCAGCAGCACGGCTGTCCAACAGGCTGCAAGTGCAGAATACATGCAGGATTCAGGAGAAAGCAAACCTGGCTTGTCCATGCAGATGGAAAAGATCTAGGTCTTTAAAGCAATTAGCATCTTTGAACGTGGGATTTGATCACATGTGTAGAGAGAGAAAAAGTGGGGACTAACACTGCAGTTCCTATGCTCATATTTCCAAGTAGGGATGCCAGTTTGCTTACCTTCCACCAGCCAATTCTAGCTCCTTAAATCAAAGGTAGATCTTACACGATGTAGTCATGTATAACAAAGGAAGCCAGACTGACTGTGTGATAGATAAACCAATGGGTTTACCTATCTGAAAAGCAATCAAAATGAATATTGTAAAGCAGCAGCCTCCTGAAATATCCTGAAGGCATGAGAGGGCTATTTTTCCTGGGCAGAATATAATTACACAATACCACTATGAGAAAGACAGTTCCTGTATTTAAATTATCCTGGCAGATGTAGATTTGCTACAGTAGCTTTATTAAGGCAATCAGAAACTAATACTCTAAGTCATCTTGAGAGCCCAATTCAGCAAGGGCTTTCATCCCGTTGACATCAAAGGAGTCAGTCAGTGAGTGTTGTCTGCTCCATCAGTCTCACAGGAGCAGGAGGGAGAGACAAAAAGCTTACGAGATATCATGGAAGGAATGATGGCTTGTTTTTAGGATAAACACAACTAACATGCTTAAACTCCATCAGTCAGTCCTTGGTTGACCTGAAACTTTGAAAATTTTACTCTTGGCTTCCACTAACCAAAGAACACTTCTGCTGCTGGGGTATTAGAAAGGAGGGGCAGAAAGAAGTGAGAGCAGGAAAGTTAGGACAGAATGAAATTTCTCCCCAGTTTTTCTCTTCTCAGCACTGTAAAACTCATCTTAAGTAGCTAATTCAAAAAAAGATGATGAGGAAAATCCTCAGAGTTTAACTCAGGCAAATTAGAGTCTTGTAATAAAGAGCCTGAATGCTGGGGAATGTCACGTTTGTGCAAACAGCAGCATAAGCAATCTGAAGAGCAGAGTGATCCTCGGAGAGGAAGGCAACTGTCAGTGCAACACCAGAATCTGTTGCTGCTAGCTGAAGGGTGGCTGAAGCAACACTGCAGGCTATGAGCTGAAAATAACAATATATTTCTTTTAACAAATTCTAATAGCATATCACACCAATGAGAACAAATGCAGAAAAACAGATGGTATTCAAGAGGTAGTCATGTCAAGTCCTGTAAAATTGTACCCAAGGAATTTTTTTTTTTAAAAAAAAAAACATTCCATGCAATATCTTTGGGTCCAAACACCTTGAAAAAATTGGTCTGAAATTGTCTGAAAGGAATTGTGGACAGTGTATGATGCTCAGTATTACTAAGCAGTAAAGTGGTTAACCTGCAGGTTCATTGCACAACAGAAGAGTCTGAGCACTCAAAAGCAGGCGGTCAGTTCATCTCTTCTAATTTCCATTGTGTTTGGCACTTTGTTTACATTTATTTCAAGTGCAGCCATTTATAATGTCGTAAGTCTTACAGACATTCTTCTGGTGCAACATGGACGAGCTCTCTGACAGAACTAGCATGGCTTCCTGAAAAGGAAAAGCAATTGTTGACATACAATCTCTTTTTATCACAGTTTTCTTACAGTCAAAATTAATTTCTTTTGTGTGAGAACTGGCCATTTACCAGACAAAATTTCATGTTTTTCAAAAAACATATTACCAGAAATCTAATTACTTTTTTTTTTCCTTCAACGTAGATTACCAGAAATCTAAATCATCTTTCTTTTTTTTTTTTTTTTCCCTTAAAACCCGAAACATCTCAGGATTGTCCCTGTGGTGGTTCATGAGAACTGTAGCTGTCTCCAGGCCCCTCTGTTTCCCAGGTTTCCTATCTGGGCAAGATATAATATAATGAGTCCCGCAGCAGGTCAGTAAAAGGGAAAAGCAGACCAAGGGAGGAGCGGCTTGCTTAAGAAGCCCACACAATTGAAGAGTTTGGAGCATGAGGCATGCGGACTACTGGTCTCATGAGACACTTGAGGTAACAAAACAAAACCATTTTCAATTGAAAACATGAGCTTCATTTTTCATCATAAGGCAGAATTTTCATTAAGAAAAATAATTTCCGAGCAGCTCCAATAACAACAGTCCAGTGGCAAACACAGTTCAATAGCTTATTAAAACTGAAGTGAGGAATTTGCATGTTATGAAATTGAGGCATGGCCAGGATGTTCTCGGAAGAAAAGAGCCTTTGCTAATCATTAACAGCCACAAATGCCAGTGATAACACTTTGGCCAAAACCTGTTACCTCCAAAGCACTGCACCTCCTAAGACACTGTGAAGTAGGAAATCAGGAAGGTTTCATGGAAAACTCAGCAACAAATCAACCTGAATTTTGCCAAAGCTGAATAAAACTCCTTTCCTTTGCCCAGAAGCAAATGGTTCAACATGCGTGCCTCGTTCTCCATCTGCATGATGATGGAGCAGTCCTTCCCATATTTAATTGCTGGTGTTATTAGTAAGTACTGAATCAACAGGCAAGGTGCATGTTAGCAAGAAAGGCATCAGACTTTTTCAGCACAAACTAAAGCAAATTCCCAAAGCACAGGTTTGAAAACCCAAATGCGTGAGGTGCAGCCATCTGAAGTACTTTAAGATTATTAAAGTGCCCTTATTCCTGAGCACTGGGCAGCTGTAGTTGTTTACTGCCATCAGTTTATTGGCAGCTGTGAACTTGTGAAAGCTGTCAGAAAATGGGCACTAGCTTACGGTCATGTTACAGCATCTTAGTGAAGGTTTTCCAGCAAAATATTTGCTACCCAATTGGTCTAACATTGAGAACCATTCTCTTCAGCACTCTTAGAGAGTCTGTGAGGGGTATGATGACAGGAAACAGCGCAGCCCTGAGCAGCGCTACCAGAAGGTGGGAGATAGTCGTAAGAGCAGCATGCAGATCTGGATCCAGCCCCTGCAGCTGGCACCCTGCCTGAGCACCGCTGTCTGCAGTGAGCTGTGGACAGATGCAGCAGGGACAGACAGGGAGCCACAAAGCAGCTGGGAGCATGTCTGTCATTGCTACCACAAGCCCAATCCTTCATCAGCCCCGGATGCGGAAGGCCCAGCTGAGGCCCTTAAGGAAGGGTCAGATAACAGAGAGAGTGGCTTGCCAGGAGAAGAAGCCCCATCCAGAGAAGAAAGCCTCTAATAGCCAGTCAAATATATATAATAGGTCTACAATCTGCAGAAAAAATACCTCATTAAAGGATTACTGTTGCAGAGCTGTCTGACAGGAACGTTTGAGCTGTACTACATTGCCATTCACTACAAACTTCCTACTACTTTTTCTAGGCCCTTTCAATCTTTCAAGGTAGATGTTTTCAACAAAAGCTCTACACTTCCAGAACAAACAAACAAAAAAAAAAAAAAACAAAAAAAAAACAAGAAACAAATGAGAGAAGGTATGAAAAAAGAGATTAGCCCCCCAAAAAGTTTCATTTCCAAGCTCCCTGTGTTTAACTGAGTTGCATTTTTATGCAGACTTCATAAAGAGAATAATATATTTATAGTTTATAGTGCTTAACTCTTATCTTTTTGTGTTCGTTCTGCCTTGGACCTTAGAAGATCTGTTACACTCAATCGCTTTCACAGGAGACCAGGCCTGCACGAGGGTGTGCGGCCTGTGCAGTGGGTCAGGCGCCAGGATAGTGATTCTTCACAGTGCACGGCACGTCACTCGGCCATGCTCGCACCTACTGCCTCAGGCAAGAGCAGGATTCTGGAAAATTCACTTTATTTGCAAATGTACATAGATCAGATTGACCAGGCACAACACAGAAAAGTATTACTTCAACACAGACCGTCACAGTTCCTTGTGTCTACCTGAGACAACAATAAAAAATACAACAGTTAGGTGAAATTTCTGACTCCTTTGTATCTTGGTTTTAAAATATAATACCAATATTGACTTCAGATCTTGCTCGATTGACTTTAATTTGAGCCAGGCCTCTACAGAAAGCTGTTGCCTGGGTAACAAATGCCGTGCACCATAATAAGGCAAAATGCTGTTGAAATAAATAATAATTATGGCCCAGGTTTCAAGAGTATTCTCTTTCCCTTTATTTTAAGCTTGCCCTGGGCAAGGCTGTGGACACTGGCTTTGCTGGGAGGGCAGAGCATGCCCTCCTCCCTCTGCTCCCATTGCACCCCTGGTCATGCACATATGGGGATTTTCAAAACTATATTTATTTCCTCAAGGGTACATCAATACCAAGTTCAAATACCAAGAGAAAGAGCTGCTCTTATTCGGGCTCGGTGTCTCTCGTCAGATGGCTCTCAGAGAAGCACTGGCAGCCACAGCTCACTGGGACCTCGAGTCCTTCTCCTGCACCCTGCAGAGCTCTGCCCTTGTGCACCAGCTCACAGCCCTGGGCACAGGGGCTGTTCAGCACACATGGCTTTCCATCTAACAGCTCAGTGATTCACAGACAAGTATGAGCTTGAAGGAGGGCAAGGGGTGACATGCTGTCATGCCTAGCATTCATTAATTTGCACTCAGAAAGTATTTGCACTGGAAAAGCAGATATTGAAGGGAATCTGGGTAGATGTTTTCACTTTTTCCCTTGTTCCCCAGTTTTTGTTGAGTATAGCCCTCTCATTATTTAATACAACCAGACACTATCTGTCTACACTGTGGTCGAAATATGAGTGGGACAGCACCGGCCACAGGAAGCATACCTTCACCCACAGCCCTGCCGCAGCCCCACATCCCATCTTGCTTTTCCGTCACCAGGGATCAGAGCAAGGAAGTCAACTGCCAAGCGTATGTATGAGGAGTAAGATGCCATGAGACTGCACAAGAGACAATGTCTCCTCGTCACAGGTGGTAACCATCAGCAAACACCTCCACTGGAAAGAAGCACACAGCCTCCTTGCTTGGACCTGGTACCCACATCGTGTAAGGACCATGCTCAGATTATCACTCTACATAGCTCCTCTACAGTCTACAAGGTTTTCTTCTGCAGAGAGTATGGCGCAGAGGACAGACCTATTGAGCTGTAAAAGGTATCTGTCCAGAAAGAGTGATGGCAAGTCCACCCCTAGATATTTTTGCTTGATTCTGTTGACATCAGTTCTACTGGTTTGTCATGAATTTTAAAAGCTAAGCTGCGGTCCTCTAAGGCTGGCAGCACTCTCAACTGATGACACTCTTTGAAGCATCCCTCAACTGAATGATATTCCTGTGATTTCCCTGGCATTTCCACCTCTGTCATATGTTTACTTTGTAGAGCTTACAGACATTCTGCCTGATAAACTACTATAGATCCCAAATTATTAACAGTGACAACAGTCAGAGAAGTGAGATGGTACAGAAAGAAACATTCAAAATGCCACTTTGCTCAAGAGGATGTTTTCTTTATGTTAGGAGCAGCTAAGTGAGGGTGGACTTGGCTTTGGGCAGAATGTTTAAGAAGCCTCTCGGCTTCTGCTCCAGCTTCGGTAGGAGCTGGGTCCATACGGAGACCCCTGCACAACTATGTCTTCACTTCATATTTTCCAACATGATTCAGATTTGGTTCAGACTCCTTTCAGATGGAGGCCAGGAGGATATTGTTTTCATCCTTACATGCCTGTTCCCAAAGAAAATTGAACACCTCTTCAGAAATTCGATGGGAGCTTTGAAAGCAGACTGAGCTGCTGCAGCAGTCACTGTGGTGTAAGCTCTGGGCCTATGCCCAGACAATGTGTGCTGCTCAGTCAGACTTTAAAAAGCCCAAGCTGGAAATAAAAGGATCAACTATGGAAAGTGAATTTTCACCTACTTTAGCTACTTTTTGAGACTACCAGAAATGCACAGAACATGGATTCACTGCCCCATTGAGAAGGAATGACATTTTCTATAGCTATCAGCCCAGCTTACTTAATGAGCCCTGAAACCGCTTAAAATGTGCGGGTGTGTGCATGCATGCATGTCCCGGAGGGCAGGGAGGCAGAGGGAACCAGAGACATCTTATCAGAAAACACAGTCTGTTTGGCACACACAATCTTATCTAATTATTCAGAACATTTAACATCACCTAACTCCAGATTAGAATCTCTTTCCTCCCCCACCACCCTCTCTTTGCTGAAACTTAATACACAGAGACTAACACAGCACAAAACCATCTCATTGAACTTGGAGATGCAAGACGACAACTCGTGACCTTTGCCATTGAGTGCCAGCCAAGTTACATATGTCTGGGAGTCTCAGCAGGCCAACATTTGTCACCACACGGACAGTGAAATATGGCTGAGCCCATTGTTTCACAGAAGTGCAGCAGCAGACTCAGCCCTGGCTGGTGGCAACAAGGGGCAGTTTGCAGGCTGTCGCACAGTGTTCCCTGGGAGACCCTGATGCGCTGTGCACCCTGGACAATCTGTTGAGTCTGGGAGAGGACACAGCCATCAGGATGATGGGAAAGCTCAGAACGTCTTTGGAAACCAGGACCTTCAGCATTGCCAGCCTTGAAAGGGTGAACAAATGTCATGCTTTGAGAAAGGCTATTACAGTTTGGAAAGAAAAAGTCCTCTCTCAGCAAAGCAGTGTATTTCTGCAGTAGGCTGCTACTTGTGAATCCTGTGTTCTCCAAGCTGGGGGTTGCTGACTCTCCTGTGCACATTTCATTTAGCCAAGGGAAAGAAACTCTGAATCAGACTGTTTACTTGGGTGTAGCTGCTCCTCCACTGTGATGGCCAAATTTGTCTTGTAGGCTTAGAAAAACAGCCGAAGGCCAAGCAGGCTGCCATATAGCTATTCTTCATCATTTGGTGGCCGCAACCAAATGGATAGAACTGCAAGGACATTTTGCACTGTGTGAAATAGGCATACACAAAGAACAAGCAGAAAGATGTTTAATCTAATTTGTGCTGTGTGGGAAAACTCTGCCTCCAATTACTATCTTCACAACAGGGACTGAATTTACCTGACTCGTGAATTAATATCCCTCAAACCATTTAATTTTGGAGATACATTTTAAAAAAAACCCTGCCTTTCCACATTTCTGCAGGTGAGCATACCAGAGCCACCTAAATTTTGGAAACATTTAACTGTTTGAGCACACATCTTTCACTTAAAGAGTGGTATTGCTCCATGCCTGGTACCAGAATATTGTGGTCCATGCCCATCATTGAGGACTGACTAGAAAATTGAAATTGCCACAGAAATCATGCTGTGATAAAGACACTGGAACACATCATTAATTGGGATGCCTTAATAATTTTCAGTTTAAATATCTATCTGCAGTTATTTGGGATGGCAACAGTCCTTTTATGTTAACTTAGGTAAAGCTGCAAGCCATATGCAATCAGATCAACACTCCGTTGCCACCAGCATTTTCCCAGGCGGTAACAATCTCTGTCCCAGCTACTCTAATAACTACATTGCTTGACCATCTAAAGAAGTGAGCTCTCTCACTTCTCCCCCATCTGAGGATACTTCAGACACAGTGAGTCCACAGGTTGCACCCTCACTCCCCTCCAAAAAAAGAGAAGGAAATCTCTCCATCTTGTTCATGAAAAATGAGATGGGGGGATCCCAGCTCTTGACATCACCCAGTTTCCAGGCTTTCAGTCACTGACTAGTACCATGAAGTTGTACCTTTCTTTCTTTTAGCATCCTAAACTGTCAGGTTTATCTCGCTTCTGATTCTGTACTTGAAAATGTACCAGCGGATACGCACTGATACAAGAATAAAAGCATTAATTCTAAGTGCAAATATTTGTATTTCTGCTTCTAAGGAAAGTAGTATTTGACACTGCTCAAATTAAAGACCCAAGTGTTCATCCAAGGCTCTTGCAGCACAGTATGAATACAGGCTTTCTTCATTTTCACAGCGACCTTAACAATTCTCTTTCTAGAAGCAAAATTTCTTATACGATTTTCTGATCGTAGGTGCCCCTATGATTTCTGGCTCACTGAATGAGTACTGCTGTGATAAATCTAGTAGGAACTCTCTTTTTATATGTAAAAGACTGACCATTCCTCTTTTTTGTGTCCAGCCATATGTCATTGTAGAGTAGAGGAAGAAAGGTGTTGTTTTCATTATTTGTTTTTTATTTTTTCTATCTTGGTCATCAGTCTTTAAAAAAAGTCTTTATGGTGGTTCATAATTATTAATCATGTTGAATTTTTTATTCATGTTTGTATTTCTAAACTCTAAAAATAGCTCAGTATATTAGTCTCCTTAAAAGAGGATTCAAATAATTTAACTGCAGAGTAGCATTCAGAATACAATACATACTTTCCTATGTAGATAGATGGGTCCACCCAGCCCAATATTCCATCTGACAACAGAGGCCGAGGAAAGGGTCTAAAATGAAGTCAGTGTGCAGAAATGCCCCCTCAGCCTCCAGCAATTTGACTTTGGTGGATTTTTCTTCATTGGGTGTTTCAGGAGGAAAAGTAATGCATAAGACTGGAAAATACACTGGGGAAATGAGACAAATATCAGAACCTTGCTAAAGTCAATAGATTTACATTTGAATAAAACTGGCAGAAGAAGAAAAATAAAGGTACATTTTAAAATAGACTGTGGATAAGCAGAAGAATTTGTCTTGACTGAAGCAACAAGAATACATCATGGTAATTTTTATCCATCTCTGAGCCAGAACTCTTATTACTCTATACATTTCCTACACACTGTTGAACAACTACACTATTCCATTTCATTTCACTTCAGTACATTTGGGACATGTTCTTTGTAGGTAGATGTTAGAGCAGGAAATTCAAACCATCTCAAAGAAGGAGGACAATTGGCTCCAACCTACCCTGTACAAGGAGATGCCCCAGTGGTGTATAACTCTCCTTGCCAGGCGGGCTGGCCACTCCTGAAGTGTGGATCTGATGGCTGTGATGTCGCCACCCATTTGGTAATGGATATCCATGAGAAACAGTGAGTGCGTACAGTGTGTAACATAGCCTTGAATGTTCTGCAGAAGTTCAGAGCGGATGGCATGAAGTCTGGGAGACAGGGATGGGACAACCTGGAAGGCAACGATGCAGGCTGGGCTTGATGGCTGGATCTCTACCAGCTCCTGTGGCAGGAGTCTCTGGAGGACCACCTATAATCTGCCTCTTTCTAATGATATAGTTGACTACTGTCTTGTCCTTTCTCTTGAGAATTATCCAAACAAGCAGAAATGTGCCAGCAAAAACAGAAGGTCTGTGTAAAAACAGAAAAAGGTTTACTTTTGGATGCAACACTGAAATATCTACTTTTACTATCACAGTGCAAAATCAGACTGTGCTGTCCTCCTAAAACTCGTTTTGTATGTGTGTGATCATGTTAAAATAATTAAACAATTCCTGAGAAGGGAGAATACACTAATTCTGAGTGTCTTGGGGATGTTATAAGCATCGGGTACATCTCCATTGTCCTCACTGGAAGTTGTTCTAGACTCAAGGGATGTTTCCTAGCTTGTTTTAACTTAATTATGCTGAATACTGACAACAGAGCTAAGGAGGATGAGCTATACCAAGTCAAAATCCTTCTGGTTCCTACTCATTTTAAAGTTCATGATGAAGCTTATTACAAGAACAGCAGTTCCTTACTGCTGAGAACACTGGTCATAGAGTTGTGTAAACATGAAAAGGTTCGGTCCTGGCTATAACCATCCATCAGCTGCTGCTTTCCAAAACTATTTCAGAAGCAAGAGCCCAGTTCCTAGGTAGTGTGTTCATACCACAGAACCAGTCACACCTTGTACGTTCTCACATCTCCCTTGAGCACTTCCAGATGGGACATCCCTTTGCTCTGAGGCATAGTTCTTCTTCCTGAGCACTGCAGGTCATCAGTGCAACAGTATTACACAGAATGTAATTATGTTCTTCAGAAAGAAAGAAAAATTCATACTTACAGTGACATTGCTTCAGGGAGTAAAATTTGAAAAAACCCTTCCTTGTTTCAAAGCTATAAATAACTCAAATCTCTAACCTTTTTAATGCTATGAATGCCTGGAAAAATGTGCTCCTCTCTTGCATTTCTCACAGTAACAAGAACAATGCTTCAGTGAAGACAGGATAACCAGCAGCAGACAAAATCTGATCTGTGAACATAGGTGCATCCTTACAACTGAAATGTAGTCAGAACATTAGTTATACAAATAGGCAATAGGTAACAATTGCAGGATTTGATTGTGTACCTATATGGCAGCTTCTCTAATCTTCATACTCAAACAAGCCCAGATTGCATAAGCAGTGATCCAGTGAAATTCATTCCATCAGAGAAACAAATATATGTTTCTAGATTTGGAGATCTAAGCATAGAGATGATTTCAAATAAACGCTGGCGTGTAAACATACTGAAGGTGCTCCCTCTGGTCTCAAGCAATGTCTTACAACATCCTCTGTGAACCTTATTACAGAATACCTATGTGCAGTTCTCTTGTTGCTATTTCAAACAAAAAGAAAAAAAAAGTTCTTGTTAAACTGAGAAGACTTGCCTGTGGTAAACAAGCAAGATGTTGTAATCTTTTTCTAATCCACTTCCAAAAAGATTTTCAGGTCTGAGAGTTCTCCAAAATAGTGTTGTTTAAAGCCTAGTTATCTCCAACATAAAAAGAAAAATAGTTATCAAACCCTGCAACAAACTAGTTCTATGGTTGTCTAATCATACAAGCCCTTACTGTTTCATCAGAAGCATTGCATCTCTTCAAATAGTCAACTACAGTTTTAAGATTCAATTCTGATTTATTTCACTTGGTTCTGGCTTTCACTTTTGCCTGCAGACATGTATTTATTTTGTTGGTTTCTTTCTGTAATTTTACCCCATGCAGTTTTTTCTGGAATTTATGTTGTCAGCCTGCCTCCAAACAGACTTTTATAGTATCTTTCCGGGCCTGAAGTAGGATGGGTGTTTCTTCAGTTTATGTGGAAAACTGCATTCACCAGCTTGAGAAACAAGCTGTCTTGCAGTGTTGCGCACTGAGAGCCAATGTCTTGAGGCAAGGTCAGCTATGCAGAGCCCTCACAAAGCTCCAGCCTGCAGCACAGCCACACAGCTCCTGAGTAGTCTGGGCCCAGCCTGCTGGCTGACAGGTAAGGTGTGCCCCAGGGGAAGGTAAGGAAGGTAAAGAGCTGGAGCTTTATGGGGATGCTTCTCATAGCACCTCACCTCATCCTGCCTCTGTATTTAGTGCCTACACCGAGACATTCACATACTATGCCTCTGGGAAGTAAGTTCTGGTTCTGAAAAATGCCGAAAGTAGGCTGAAGCTGCAGGACAGTAAGAGCCAAGGACTACGTTTGATATCTGTTCTCTGAGAATCGCTGTTGACTGACCATTTTGATTTACATCTTTCTTGCTCTGACCTTTCTTAAGACTGAGTTATGACCATCCTTCCACTCCTTAACTGTGTAGATCAGCTCAGGAGCACAGTAAAGAGCTGACTCCAGATGACTTGAGAGGAATAATGTTACTGGCAAGGTTGTCTCAGGTTTTCCCTTAGGCTTCTCCTTTGTGGAAGTAGCCCTTTCCCTTTACAAGATTGTTTTCTATCTGAGTATTATTCCACAATAGCACTCAGGATGGGATTCAACTGGCAACAACTCTAACTTTCTAAAATGTCAACTCTACAGCTGTTGTATGGGCTGCTTAGGGCATGAGGAAAGTGAAATCTAAAACGGACCGAGTGGGTGCTCTCAAGATGGATCCATCCATCTCCCTTCACTGACTACAGATACGATTTCACTAGTTTACATTACATACCAGGCTTTCACACTCTTAAAATTAGGTGAGGTGAATCTCATTTTCAGCAATTACAGGAGCTTGAGTTTTATGTTTTGAATTCTGAGGTGATGAGCTCTATGAAAAACAGCTCATCAACAAAACTGGGGGTCTATGGCAGCTTAGCAGCGCTGGTGAGTGTCAACAGAAGGAAGACCCAAGCACTTGGTTTCTTCTGAGACCCTGGCTATGTATGGAGATGCTGACCAGCACTTTCTGTCTTTACTCCATATTTTATTCCAAGTGTTCTCTGGACAACCTGCTTACTGTTACTAATTTGAAAAATGCCAAGCACCAAGTACCAAGAGTAATAATTGCAGCATTTTCAAAAAGTTTGCAAAAATCTTCACCAAAATACTCTGTGAACACACAGCAAAATAAACCAAAGCTCTTACCCAGATGTTAGCTCTGCCATACATCCACACACACAAACAACAAAAAGTTTTTTACCCTGTTCTGGTGGTACTTTGAGAGTAAATAAATTATCCCACTGCAGGCTACAGTTAGACCCATATTTTCTTCACTCTTGTATTTTGCAGTGAAGGTGCTGACTAATTCAAGCAAAAGCTGGTAGTCTGCCAGCACTTTCCCATAATTTCCCTTGAGGGATAAACAGATTCTCCCCAAATTGACTGAGAAAGCACAGGGCAAGGAATTATGCAGCCAGATCCATGCAACAAATTGTAAAAACAATGAAGAAACAATTACGCACATGTGAGAGTGCAGTTCACACCCAGCATGCATTAATTTGTGTACTGAGACCTGAGAGACCAACTCTTTCTCTAAAACTGAAACAAAAACATCCTGTAAGGGTAACCTGTATGTCCTTGAAATCTGAGATATTGTATTATTGAGGAAAGCTCACTGGTTCTGAAAACACTTGTTTTCAAGGATATCTGGGACTGTCACTAAAACACGGTAGAATAGTTTTTGTAGAAGAGGTTTTGAATACAATGACAAGGATGATGCTCAAAAAAGAGACTAAATCAACTGGGATTTACCAGCCTAGAGAAAGGACAATGAGGACAAAATAGAAGCAGCACAAATAAGTGTAAGCATAAAAAAATACAAAGAGAGTTGTTCATTATTTCTCAGAATGAAGCAATGAGAAGAGATCAAATGAAGTAAAGAGGCAGAGGGATTAAAACAGGAGAATATGGACTTCTTTCACATAGATTCTAGTTAAACAGTAGAAGTCATTGACAGAGGACACTTTGATGGCAAGAAGTGTCAAAAATACAGAATAAGGTAAGAAAAAATCATGGAAGAAGCATTTATCAGGAACAAATGCCTAAGGAATCAACAGATGGTTTGGGAAATCTGGGCAGGAAAACTAGGGAAAACATCCCTGCTTGTTTGCCTTGTCCGTATGCTTCTTCCCCAGACATACGCTCTGGATGATTGTCAGATTTTGACAGGTTTTCTGGATTTTGTCCTGATCCAATAGAGTCTTTTTTTTACATATGTAGTCAGTGTGTCCCTTTGGACCTCTCTTTCATTGCTCTGCTTATAAATACTTTCTGAGGTTTTGCAGTGTAACCTTACCTTCAAAGTGCGTTTTTGCCAAGACTGGTTTTCTAATATTTCACGTGTCCATTTTTCTCAAGTTATCTGTTGGGTCTTTGTCTCCACAAATTCACTCACTTTGCCATATTGAGGACTCTGATCTACATTTCTTGATACAAGCTTTCAGATATAATGAGACTTCCTCTTCATGTGTGTTTTTTCTTAAACCTAATCAAAACAAAATGAATATTTTTTGTGAGCAAAATAGAAAAAAATATTTAGTGATATTCTTGCCAGTATTAAACAATCAAACTGCAGTAATGAGTAAGCACGTCATGAATACCAAGTAAGGCTACAGCAATGATTAAAACAAATAAACAGAAAACTCTTTTCAGCAATTTGAGGACCATATTTGATGCAATGCATTTTTTTAACTAGCCATCAGAAGTGTGAGTATGAGTAAGATGCAAAAGCTGAAAACAAAAACAATGAGCTAGTGTTCAGACTTACAGAAGAAGGAAGTATGAGCAACTTAAAAAGCAACAGAGAAATGGTAAATAGGCAAAATAATAAATGCAAATAAATCACAGCTGCAGAGGGAATTACGGAAAGTTAAATGTTTGATGATGTGAAATCTAAGTAGTTTAATTCTATGTGTTAATTATTTCAAGTGCCTTTTGCAGCATGCTGAGTCTAGTGAAACAGTATGAATCACTGTCTAGTCTTAAATATGAACCACAATGGTTTTATGCCAGTAATAGTGTCTGTTTTCCCATTTTAGTACTAAACCAGTCTTCAGGAATCGTTTATTTAGGGGCTTTAATGCCCTTCTCTTAGTTTCTGATCTATCTTTGTGCAGAACAACAGTTCTTTTTCCACAAATGCTTCCATATCTCATTTTGAAACATGCAGAAGGGCTATTTTTTCATTCTCCTAAAGAGGCAAACTGTCTTGGTACGAATACTGATAGCACTGTCTTGGTACAGCTGATCTCAGAATGGGCTCATGCTTCACATTGCATCGCATCAATGTTCTGTGAGAAGCACTGCTTCAAACACTGGCTCCCACAGGTACAAGATTTTGGCATCCTGGTGCAGTTCTCTGTGAACTCAAAACACAAGGAGAGCACTGAAATTGCAATAATATATTCTGTGGGTTTTCCTCCTTGTGCTATGATTTATTAGTTAATTACTGATGATGTGCTGATGGAATGGTTCAGATCCTTCAGAAAAAGAAGATTCCTTTGTTCTTTTTTCCTTTTTCTTAATTCACTTGCTCCGATACAATATTGAATTTCTTGGCCCATGTTATTTGTACACCAGTATACCAGAGGAGAAAAGACTTGAAAGATGCATATATCACAGCCTTGCTTAGAGGTGAGTTATGGAATTCGGTTTAAATTACAACATACAATAACATGTGGACAAGTTCTTTCCTCCTTATATTAACATCCTTCAATGTACTTCAAATTTATTCCCCAGTACAATTTACAAGGATCACTACGTCTCAGGATAGCATTAGCTTTCAGGAATGGTATAGTGGAACTGAGAGAGTAGCACATTTAGACTAATATCGCTTTTAAAGCACTGCTAACATGAATATGCCCCCTCATTCTCAAGCAGAATGTGTTAGGAGCTGAACTTATGCACGTGCTTACATAAATCATAGTAGGATTCCGATCTATATCGTTAGTTACCTGAATGTCTTGGTTTACAAAAATCTATATTTCCGTATGCTATATTTTCTGTGGGAAAGAAATTTGCCATCATTTGACCACGACGTGCCACACGCTTTAGTGCCAATACCCAAAGTATGACGGTAAGAGATGATGTCGATATTATCTCGGAATCCACCAGGTGGCAGTGTCATAGTTTTCTTATTACCGTGTCCTGAAACATTCATTTTCTTTTAAAACATCTAAATGTCATTGGGATATTTATCACCCCAATTTTGAAAAATCTGGAGAAGTTGTTGGGACATCTGCTTTATTTCCAAAAGCTGACAATGAAAAACGATTTTCTAAAGAAAAGGCAGAAGATATTGTGTAAAGACGAGGAGCCTGGCTTCTTGTGAGGCATCTGTCGTGTTCTTGAGCTCTCAGTGCTGGGTGCCTGCACAGGCTTGTGCAGGATGCTGAATTCAGGCATGATTGTATCCTGACCAGAAATCAGAACCTTGCACCCTGAAAACCCCTGAAGACAGTCCTCAAAACCCATTTTCATTTTCAATTCTAACAGAAATATATTTAAAAAAAAAAGGAATGGCAATTTCTCTCTGTTTCTGTTTTATTTAGAAAATCTTATCACTCCTTGGCTTTGTTATTTAGCAAACCTACCAAATGTCAGGTCTATGTTAATTTATATCAGACCTCTCTAACAAAAAAAGCATCTTATGGGGAAAGCAGGACACAAAATGAGACCATGAAAACATGTCTGCACTATATTTTTCAAAATGTTAAAAACGCAGAACTACTAATACGCAAAGAAAGACATAGCCTTGTCCTCTTCTAGTCTTCCCAGAGCAATGCAACATCCCTATTGCAAATTAGGAAAAGGTCATGAGGAATTCAGCAAGTGGTTTCACTTGAATCCCCTGGCTAGCATCGCCTTTGCACTCACAGTGTGAGCAATTGCTTTCAGTGCTGGCTGTGTGCCAAGGCGAAGCAGGATGGCCCATGAAGCTTCCATCGCATGGGAAAGGTTGATGCCATTGGGTAGGTCCCATCCATCAAGTCCTGTCTTTTCTCCTAGGAGGATGGTTAACTAATGCAATCTTATTCAAACACAATATATCAGCTCCAAATTTCTGTATAACCAGCGTGAGCTTTCATCCCTTATTCCAGCAAGCCCTGCAGTATCCACCAGGGATGTGAAGCCAGGAATACACAAATTGAGTTGTTCTCAGCAAATGCTGTGTTGCACTGCTGGCTGGCTCAACCATCAGCTCCTTTCCAAGTGACAAGCTAATAAGCTCCATGGTAGTTAGAGTCTAAGGACATCTCCTCCTGGAAAGTTTCAGATTGAAAAAATGGTGTTCTGCTTCATATAGAGTAAATGTTAATCAGATGCTGGAACTGCCAGAATATAAACAGCAAAGAGAAACAGGATAGCCATGAGCCAGGCGTCCTCTAGAAACTGTCTCCAACACCACAGTGGCAGAAGTAGATCAGTAGCCCAAAAGTATCTCATTAGCCCTGCCTTTAATGAAACCTTAATGAAGCGGTTAATTATCACAGCTAGTGACATTATCTGTACAATTTTTGCTGCACCTTTATTCTGAAGAAAGAGAGAAAACTCTACAGTGAGGGGTCTAATGTTACATTTCATAAAGGGAAAAAGCATCAGAAGACTCGAGACAAGAAATATAGGAGAAAATTAGGAGCTGCATAAGGGTTGGGGCTTTGTATTTTTATTTGTGGATTTTGTCTGCTTGCTTTCTTGGAACAAAAATGAACTACTTCAAAATCTCATGGACTAAGCCACTGATAAAAAATTAAGTAACAATATTTCCACTGAGACTTGATCCAGATTAACTGGTTTGAAATCTCCTTCTCTTGCATTTGCTAGGTGTTTCCTTTACAGTAATCAGGCAAAAAAACAAAAAAAAAAAGCAGGTTCTTCTTGTCTAAATGCTAGTATTCTGCTGAGAGATCCAGAGAAGAAGCATTTGTGTCATGTATCTCACATGCAATATACCAAGAAAAACTATTTTGTGTGTTAGATGAGCTGAATTACATTTTCAGATGTTTCCCTCTGTGCTGCCATTAACTACAAAAGGAGGCCAGGCTGAGAATTCCAGCTCAGGCTTTTCCAAACATACCTGAAGTGAAGTGAGCGGAGTCTTGCCCAGGTATAGGGAGTGGAGCAAACCCACACCTAGCACAGAGGCCACCCCATGCTGGGGCGAGGGTCTGGAGACCTTCCTTTCCTTCCTAAAAAGGAGCAGCCTTTCCTTTTTATCTCCAGCTACACCTCCGCCCTGGCCATTCCCCTGACATGTTTGTGTTGGGATTAGGCCTCTTCCCTGATTAATGCCGATAGGATGTGTGTGGTGAGACACTTTGCAGTCTTCTAAGATAAATAATGTTAACAGTTATTACATCATTACTGTCATTAAAGAGCACTAGCACATACCAGCAAAATGTTGGCAATACATTTTAGCTCTGAGAAAGGCACCAATAACTAATTTGAGATGTAAAAGTTCTGCCTATCCTTACACTTTCAGAAAATGGAAACACCCAACCTGTGAAGATCCTTTCTGGGGTGACCTGGGTGCCTCCATGTGTCCAGCTGAGCTCACAAGCCAACTTGTCTGAGGTGACCAAGATGACCTGCTACATTTGGTGACCAGGTGACCAGATGATCCAAATAACTCTCATTTCTTCCCTGAATCACAAGAAACACTTACAAGCAGCTATCTGACTGGCAAGCTATGCAAACAAGCTACTGACATATAGAGTAACAAAACAAAAGAAAAGAAAGGAAATATTTTCAGAATCGGCTGCGTAACCAAATGTCCTGATTTCTAAGTTGTCCTTTTAATGGTATTTTGACATCAGGCTTCTCTTCCTGACCCATTTAGGCAGCAAAAAGATGTTTCCTTTAGGATTGTTGGACCTTCAGAAAGAGAATTCTATGTAAGACCTACTTTCCTCTCCCTGCTTCTCTAGAGGTTGCCTACCTGTCTTGTTTTAGACAAAGCAGTGGTTTTCTCTGTTCTACACTCCCTCCTTGGTAAAGAGGAGATAACAGCGCTTCCTATTTCAGCAGTAGTTTTTGAGGTAGATTAAGACAGCAGGAATTTGAGATGTTCTTCAGTGTATTAACATGGGAGACAGATATTGGTGAAAGAGCTTATGTAACAAAGAAGAAGAGAGGGTAAAATCTCGTCTCTTACTTGGGAGTCAAACTTTGGGAGCTAACGTGGGAGTCAATCAGAGCTGGATTTGTCCTGATGGTAATTGCAGCTTTTATGGGATCATTTAAATTGTCTGTCAAATGAAAATATTTCTGTATAATGAGCATGCTATTAAAAACATCCCTGGCAGACCGAGGGCAGACACAGCCACCATACCTATGAGGGGCTGGCACAGGCACGCAGCTCCAACCAAGTCGTGTGGGACAGCTGTGTTCAGTGCCTGGGTCACTGCCACAGCCATGCTTGATCCTCCACAAGCATTTTTGGTTCTTATTAGAGGTAAAATGAAGCCTAAAGAAGTGACCAAATTCAGAATGCTTGCTCATTTTAACCTCAAAGTTTGCCTTGAGACCACCTGCTAGAAAGACTCCACGTCATCAAGTAGAGGAAAGCAGAACATAAAACTACATTGATGGAGTAATCTCTTTTGGTTTGGCTCAGTATCACCTAGAAACTATTGATTTGATTTGATCTGAAAACACTCCTAAGCACAAAGTGAAATTTTAAACTCACCTGAGTGCTTGCTGTTGTGTTAAACGTGCCTTCTCTCTGGATGTCACACAGCACTGCTAACAGCTCCCAGTGGAATACAGCAGGTAAAGTTTAACAGCAGCGCAGGGACACTCTGATTTTGTGTGTATACGAGAAGAAACATTCCCATCAGTACAGATGTATTGTTAAATGCGCAAATATTTCCTGGCTACACTAATATGGGTGTGCTCCTGCCTAATTTTAAATAATGGGATTTTAACATTGACTTCATTCCCCATAGTATTAAATTCATAATCAGCGCATGAGTATAATTACATTATGAAGTTATTGAAAGGAATAATCTCCTATCAAGATTCTCATGAGCTGGGCTCTATCCTAAACCAGCCTTATGAAATACAGCTCTTGGCAAATATCATATGCTTACATCATGACAGAATCAACAATGTTATGCTAAAGCTCACCTAAAAAAAAGCAGATTCTTTAATGATAATGAACAAAATCTAACCCTGACTTACAATTGGCTTTGTCACAGAATACTTCTCTTGAACTTCAAAAGGGTATTAAAATAGGTATGTAAAATGTAACACCTTCTTAGCCACATCTGAGAAATAGCTCATATTTAATGACATTAAGTAAAAAGCATTTTTATAACTATGCTCTTCATGGCCAGGAGACATTTTATACAATTTGATGCAGACGTGTGCATAAAGAGCCACATTTTACAAATCAATAAGTAATTCTGCATGTAAGACCCTAGGGATGCTGAAAAGATGCTGATAACATGGATACAGCTCCCCAAAAACCGGGCACGCCAGGCGAATTCCCACTAAACTAAATCAGTTGGAGGTTTTGCCAAAGATCTCCATTTTGGTCACTGTGGACAGCTAAGATGCAAGCTCCCAGGACTGTAAATATTTATGGATGAGATTACTTTCATTCCTAAATGTTGTCTAACACTTCTCCTTTTCACTTGAAGCCTGGTGAACACTGAGCCAAGGAAACATAAGTCAATACAGGATCTATTTTTTCTGTATTCCGTGGAATTTTATGGAACTTTTATAATGATAATTTCTGTTTTAAAAGTGTTTTCCTCTCTCTCACTTGTTGAAAGAGCATAAAGAGGAAAAATCTTCCAGTTATTCTGACAATAAGCAAAGTACTATAAATGCAAGAAGTAAGTAAGCAGAAAATAAAACTATTTTTTTTCTCAAACTTTTCTGGGTTTTACTCATCTGGGATACTGCTTACAGCAGCATTACCTGAGGCAGCGGTATCCCGAAATGCTTTCAGATAAAGGAGGTATCTGAAGGTATGGTTCTCTTTAAACTTGCAGGAGCTCACTGGAGGTGCTAGGGGTGCAAACAGCACCCTGCAGAGCTGTGTGGTGAGCTGTTAGGATTGGCACAAGCACAGAAACCAGCCTGCAGATGCCCATGGCACCATCAGACCTAGGTACGTGCCTCGCTTTAGGCGTATGTGAATCTCTAGTGAAGCTCACATCCTTCCTGAATTGGCTGAACGAGGCCAGTGTTAGTTCACGCGTGCTTACGTGTTAGTGCAGGCACAGCCTCCCCTTGCCCACCAGGTGCACACATTGCTGGAGGCAGATCTTGTCCCTCTGCTTTTAAACAGGCAGATTTTCTATTTCCAGCCTGGTCAATGATCTGTCTGCTATGACCTTTGTAAACACAAACAGCAAAGCGAAGGAAAAAAACGCTGTGCTGGAGTCACAGCAGACAGGCTGTAAAGAAGGCTTACGGAAACTTTCTAGCAGTTAACACGTAGAAAATCCTGCAAAGCTGGAAATGCCACAAGTAGTGATTTTACTACAAGTCCAACATCAAAATAAGGAAGGGTATTCATTAAAAATCCACTGAAAAGTATGTCCAGAAACAGTTATCATACCCTTTTAAGACAACTGAATGTATAATAACATGAAAATATGAATCTAATAGACAGCAAATTCCTCACTGTGTAAACGTCTTGCTTTTGACTATCATAGGGTTTGTTTCCAGTTAAATAAACAAATCAGCTCCCAGAGTTGTACATGTATGATATAGGTTTGGGATTTTTGTCACTGTGCTTTGTCTGAAGCAGTTCACATGCTAGAAAAGTCTTGAAAAAGGCTTGAAAGCCTTCTCTCCTGCTGTTTGAGCTCCCCAAATGCACCGAGGGCTACTGCAGCTGAATCCATTTCAGGGATGTGAGCATAAAATCATAAAGGATATAGCTTTTCATCCATTAAATGATTTCTTGGTTTTGTACACTCAGAGATCCTCATTCCGGGATTTAATGTATTTCAACACAGCTTGGAAAGGAGGCACAGCCGAAGTGGGAGTGGGGCTGCAATCCACACCATCTCCTCCCAGCTCCCTGCTGCTTTCCAGAGGGCGAGGAGCCACCACGCTTTAAATGCATATAAATCTTGGCTGCTGCAAGCCCACCCTCCTCCATGGTCCCTGACCCCGTCCTTCTGCAAGCACCAGCACTCATGTTACTGCATAGCAGATGCATGGAAGAAGCTGATCTGCCTGTAAAATAATCTTTGTTCTTTCAAGTGATTAATTTCTCCTGGATTCCTGAACTCTGTGTACCAGCTGCTCACGTGCTCACCGAGCCCTGGGGTTGGCACAGCGGTGGGCAGACCCCTGGCAATGCAGCCTTCATGTACAGCAACCACTGCCATAATTTCATCTGTTCTCAGACAATCCAGCTAGCTGATGCCTGCACCACTTGGGGTTGGGATTCACTCAGTTGTGGTGTTCAGCAGCAATGTTAAAACCAGAAGACAAACAAAGAGAATAAACATCACCACACACACACACACACACACACACACACACACACACAAAAAAAAAAAAAAAAAAAAGTTTCCCTTTGCTCCATCAATAAATGCAGAGAAGAAACCACAGGTGGAAATATGTTCAGCTAAGATCTTAATTTCAGGCTGGTGCTTCCATACCAATCAGACCTGCCCAGCGTAACTCAGTGGCCAGAGATGAGGGTTTCCACCTAGGGACATCTGCAGCCCTCAGCTGCAGGCTGAAATTCTCCTGGTGCTGTTGTTGACTCTTTGACAAACAAACATGCAGAGTTTATTAAGCTTTCATAATCCACAGGCTTAGTTAATAAATGCCTAAATAATAAATAAATAAACACGAAGTGCAGCGATGATCAAATCTTCAGAACCTACACTTCAAAGTGTCAGTTGTGATACTTTATTTGGTCGGTGTTGTTGTGCTGCTCTGAGCTGTGGTCGTGCTTCCCCCAGTGCCCAGCCCACGTGGGGGTTTTGAGCCCAGGAAGAACTGAAGCAAAGGACAGATAATATCAGAGTGAGTTGAATGGATAAAATAAACTGAGGAAAAGCTGCCTCATGTGCACCTCCTCCCCAGAGCTGCCCCAGTGCTGCACCAGGCTGCCTTGCTGTGGGCGAGGGGCTCCAGCTATGGCAGTCCCGCATCACCCCACAGGCTGCTGTGCTGGCACTCGGCCATCAGATCACTGCTCTGTAGGGTGGCTGGGATGAGTCTGGTCACCTAAGGCTCAATTTTGCACCTTGAGGGGTGCTGCTGCAGAAGGCTCTCTGATACCCACCCCTCAGCTCAGCTCTAGAGATCTTCTCCCACGTTCTTAAGCTTTAAATTGATTCATTCCCACTGTCGTGCTCCTGGTGAAATCATTTACCCATGAACAAGCCCTGCGTAGTCAGAAGTCTCTGGAGTCTCGCAATGACATTTGCATTTTATATTTGCTTCCAGAGGTATGAGTGATGGCAGCAGAGGGCAAAGATTGAACACACTGATGGTGCTGTATAGATGTGGTGCCATATAGCGTGGTGTGGTCCTACAGAAATGCATTTAATTTTTGATACTACAGGTTTGAAAAGGGGGATAACTCCAGATTCAGAGAAACAGTCAAATATCTTGTCCTTATGTAAATTAAATAGAAATCGAGTACCAAGGTGAGTCTGGGTGTTATACTCCATCTTACCACCTGCACATAAGATAATCAAATCTTAAGCCCTGAATAAGATATTCAGTCACAGTCAGACCTGCTGGACTGAATCTGTCCCCTCAGTAGGTTCCGGGTGTACTACTGCTAATGCGTTGAAATATAAATTGTACAGTTTTCTCCTTTCTCTTTGCATTTGAAAGATCAGCTTAAGCGTAGCCTTGCAATTCATGTCTCTAACTACTCACCCCTATTGCTGGACAAGTTGTTGTGCTCCTCGGCTCCCTATCTCTAACCACGTCAGGGCTACGTGTGCCCAGACTCCCACGGGTGTGCTCTGGCTCTCTGCTGAACACATCACGTCGGCAGACGCCCCTTTACACTTTTGAATTGCCTTTTTCCAGTGCTGTCAGCTTTCTGAAACGTGCCACAAGTGCTGTTTCTGCCAGTGTTCTTAGTAGTGTGCAGATGACCGACCTCCTTAGACAGGAGACAGGCATGAGGGAAAGTTGTGGTGAAAGCACAACAATGAATAGGGAGGTAGCAGAGTGGCTGCTTCACCTGAGCCTTGAAGGTGCCTCGAGCCTCCAAGAAGCTGCTCATACATACATACATGCATGTATGCTGTGCATACATATCACTGCAGGAACAGCACAGGGAGGAGTATCAGAGCCCTGCTGCAGCGTGGTTGTCTCATTCAGCTAACCTAAAATAACATGGCATAAGCATGGTCAGAATGGAAAGGAAACATCTGTTTCTCCTTTGTACGTGAGTGACAATCCATTTGTTAGCTGCAGAATAGCACAGACTGTCCCACTGATAAGGCCCGGGCGCTGGCTGCCCAGCCCAGGCAGGTGCATCAGGACTGGGAGCAGCGGGGCCATCGTCATGGGGTGGACACCGGGCTGAGATCTGTTTCTTTATCACTTTCTTTCAAAAGCAAGACGAGAGATTCATCCAAATCTGGTGTAACTGTATGGATGCACACTAATAACCCGATCAGGAATCGAAGGCCAGTGAGCAGTACAATACAGCCATGCATTTCGCTCCAGAGGCTGACATTCTGCTCCTCAGCCTTCCTTCGCTGACTACTGTTGAGTATTAATGGAAGAAAAGGTCACCAAAGTATGGACAGGTTCCCAGTGCCTCCAAACAACAGGATCGCATCCCTAGGAACGTTGCATCACTGGTTACTTGTTAGCAATTTTGGCTCTCAGGGCACCAAAGAGACGGGCTTTGTTTTTTTTTGGTGTAGCTTTTCTGTGTTGCTTATTCACCCTGGGCAAGGAGAAGGGAAGCACATCCCTCCTGTAGGCATTGCACCACTTTTATTGCCACGCGCTCTTTCTGCTATCTGTTGTCAGTAAAAGATATTGCGGAGTAAGGATTTCACAAGTTAAACGTGCACAAGGTTACGCGCTTTCTCGGTTACATGTTTGCCTTTGCAGAGAATTAGTTTAGAGCTACGTTCGTTGTCTTTATCACCGCTGCTAAAAGCTCATAGGAAAAGGAGACAGATAAACTGCGAGTGCTGCTGCAGCAGATTGGTGGCAGGGTGGCTAGCTGCTGCTAAAAGCACCATGCTGATGTACGGCTCTGTGCGCACACACGTCACACGGACAGCCCGAGCCTACAGCAAACACATGCAATGCTTTATTTGATTTTCCTTTCAAAACGTTTTGAAGGAAGGGCTGACATTTTTCCCATGGTTAATCATGGAACTGGGCACTGCTTCGTGCAGTTCCTCTCACTTTACTCATCCAAAACATTCAACGGTCCAAACGGTGCAATTAAGGGAAGCAGAAACGGGGCCAAAAAAGGAAACATGAGGAGGGAAAATAGATGTCTCCAATAACTTCTATCGGAACATGAAGCCCTTTGCTTAAAATCTGCTTTAAATCAGGAGCCGCTGAAACCCATCAGCCTGGAGGGAGATGGTTTTTGGGTGCGGGCCCAGGCACTGGCATCACGCCGTGCCTCAGTTTCCCAGCACCTGCGGGATAACCTCGTGGGCATGGAGGGATAGCTCCAGCGCCGGGCTGGAGCCTGGGGGAGGACGCGAGGAGGCAGCTCGGTGCCGTGTGCCTGTGCGCAGTGAGGCCGTTCACACCGAGTTGCAGCTCGACAGCCGCTCAGGCGTTGACGCCACGGCGCGGTCGGTGGGGCTCAATTCTTTTGCCACCGTACGGGGCCGGGACAGGCGTGCAGGTGCCTCGGCGCTCTCTCTTGGGTGCGATTTTGCCACCGCTCGGACGCAGCCTCTGCTCCTGCCGGACGAGGAACGACAAGCGCCATCCATCCCCTGACGCGCGAGGAGCCCTCTCCCTCCTTCCCCCCGCCGACAGCCGCGCTGCGCGCTGCGGTGAGTCACCGGCAGGTCAGCCCCGCGCCTAGGGGCGGAGAGACCGAGGGGACCGCCGCTGTACCGCTGGGAGCCGCCACCAGCGCGCCGGAGGCGCCGGAGGGAAGAGCCGCCCCGCAGCTCAGGTGCCGGCCGGGAGGCCCCCGCCCGCCGCGCCGCAGCCCAGGTAGGGACGGCGGCACGGGGAGTGGGGCTGGAGAGGGGGCTCGGACGAGAGCGGAGGGAGGGGGCCGTCCCGGGGGCGCGTAGGTGTGCCGGGCTGCGCCCCGCCCCGCCCCGCTCCGCCCCACCCGGCCGGGCTGGGCCGGGCCGAGCGCCGGAGCGGTCGTCCGCCCGCCGGCCGTAGCGCTCGCCCCTCCGGCGGCGGTGCCGCTCCGCTCCGCAGCGCTGCGCCGGCCGCCGCGGTAAGCACGGGGCGAGCCGGGGGGGACTGGGAGTGGGGTGAGGTGGGGGAGGACGGGAGCCCCGCCAGGCGACTCGGCGCCCGCTGCGCTCCCCGGGGTACGGAGCTCCGCGCCGGGCGGGGGCAGGTGAGCGGGGCCGGGGCGGCTCGGCCGGTGCCGCTTCCCAGCCCGGGGGCAGGGAGTGCCGGCGGCGGGGCTGGCGGAGCTCCGCGTGCGGCGGACGCGCCGGTGCGAGCCGCTGGGGATCCCCGAGTTGTGCCGTTGTACTTTGCGGTTCTCCGGCGTTTGAGGTCTTTCTTGAGGAAGAATTGCTGGTTTTACTTATTTATTTTGAAAAGCGGAATTTGCTGAAATGGGTCAATAATTCGCGGCGTATGATAGCGTTCTACCGCTGTTTCTGTATCGGCATTGAATGAGATGATCGCTGGCTTTAGAAGCGCCGCATGCACTCCTCGGGAACTGCAAGTTGCACGCATACATCCTAAACCTGGGATTGCTAACCGAGTAGCGGTGGTGTTTTACAAGCCGCGCGTCTGTAACCTGCAGGAGGCTCCTCAGGCTGCAGCGCGTGCTCTTCCCAAAGAACCTGTGCCACGTGTGGTGCTGCTTCTGCTTTCATCCCGACAGTGCTTTTCGCATTGTCCACCAGCGAGTTCCTAGTTTATTTTATTTTTTGAAACGTGAGCGGTTTGTGCTCGTAGCCAGGCAAGAGAAAGCGTCTCCCACGTCTCGCTCAGAGCCAGCTCGATGTTTACAGATCACAGGCTGCAGAGCAAAAAGCTCTGCCTTTGGCAGGGGCTGCGTGTGGAAAACAAAGTAACTTGGAGAGTGACTGTATCGCTTGTTCTTTGTGTGCCCTGCTCCCTTCGGTGCTGCGTGCTTCCTTCTCTACCGGTCTCCTAAAGCAAACTGAATCATTAGGAGAAAGAAATGCTTTGTAGAACACTCATCTCCCTATTTACAGCATATAAAATCAGCATCTTATCCTTTCTGCTGAGGAGGGAAGGGGATTGTCTCTGTTATCCTAAAGGGCTCTTTCTCCTTTCCATTTATCCTTTCCTCAGAGGATGAGCACTGCCCGGCAGCTCCTTACCTGTAAGCCAGGTTGCACGTGCTGGAGCTGGAGGGGGGGCTCCTGGGGCGGCTGGGGGGCAGCGGTGCTACCTGCGATGGATGGAGGGTGCTGATTCGGGGTGGGCAGCCAGAGCTCAAACTCAGCTGGGGCTCAGTGAGCAGCTCACAAACACAAAATCGAGCAGCCGATGCCATCCTGCGAGAAGTGCCTTTCCCATGCTGATTTTCCTGCACCTGTAGCTCTCTGGTACCTTAGCTGATGACCTGTAGCTTCCTCCCACTGGCCCAATGCAGTGAAGAGAGCAGCCCGCTTTCTATGATCTACAGGTGACTGCTCTGTACTTCCCAGCTCCGAGGGGAAATGCAAAGCCTCGTGCCTCCCAGAGCTGGCTTGCAGGACCCCAGCAAGCAGCTCACTCCACTGGCTGTGTGCGCAGCCACCAAAGGCGCTGTCTGCTGGCGACACACAGGGCTGGGCTGGGGGAGAGCCCAAACCTCCCATGGCCGTTTGTGCCCCAGTGGTGCCTCTGTTTATGCTCTGTGGTGCTGGTGCGTCCAAACTTCATTCCCTGTGGACAGAAAGCGAGGGGAGGGGCTGCACCTCTGTGTATGGTTGTACAGTGTGTAGCAGAGGGGAAATCCTGCTCGGGCTTTCCCTGCTCTGCAAAAGCACGCATCTTTTCATGAATGGGAGGGCAGCAATGTCCTCTGAAACACCCTGGGCAGGAAGGTGAAACCTAGAAGGGAGCTACAAGGATCTGCTTGGTGTGAGGGAGAGGGCTGCTGTGTGATGCTTCAAACAAACATTTCCGAGATTATGGTTTGCAACCACACCTCAGTGGATGGTTCCTGTGAAACCCTTGTGCCCAGGCTTCCCAACCCCACCTCCCCACCACTGCCTCTGAGCCGTGCTCCCAGCAGCGGAGCCATCAACCTGTGCATCTTGTCTGCTGTGGCCACAGCCCGTGATTGCCTCCCACGTGTAGATTTGCCGCCCATCGTTAAGTCCAGACAACTCACCATCAATGGTCACACCACGGCAACTCCAGTGCAGCCCCACGCGGCGTGCCACTGCTGTGAGCAGGACCACAGCCCTGCAGGAACACCACAAGTGATGTTTCCCTGCATGGTCTGCCTGACCCCAATGGAACCGCCACACCAGGATGGTTTCTGTTGTTCCCTCCTGTAAAAATGTGTTTTTCTTGGCAGTGGTTTTAACGAATCTGTATCTCCTACATGCTGAGTGATGCCAGCGTGTTACCAGAAGCCATTTTTAAATCAGTTTCCTTACCCAGGGGAAATGCAGTATAGACAGGGCCTTCAGGAAGCGAATAATTAGGTGACCTTTTCCCCCCCAGAATATCAGGTCTGTTTTATGTAGAGCTGTTTGAAGTCACACAAATTCTCATTACTCTCCAAATCTCTAACCTTGCCTTGTTTAAGGTACCTTTTAGGAAATCAAATCAGTGTTTCAATCTAATTTCTAAAGGCATTCAAACACATGGTATGTGTGCTAACTTGTTTCCTCCAGCGTTTAAAAATCTAGCAAACTGCCAAGCTATTTGCCTTCAGGAAAACTATGATGTTGTACAAGAAGACAAAGTATTTTTTTCTCCAATTTCAAACATTTAAAAAAAAAAAAAACAAAGGGAAGGCAAGTTATCAGACTACACTGGCCTGGGATAGATGTCCTTTGACGGCAACAGCACTACCAAGTAGCTGGACACCTGGAAATGGAAGCTTTTTGATCTGTTTCAGAACTTTTTAAATTGCTCTGTAATCCTTTTCCATCACTGGATGGTGACCCCTGGCTCAGTTGGACCTTCTTTGAGTGGTCTGTGATTGAGGGCGCCGAATATCAGAGTGGGAGATGGTAGCAGAGGGGGAGGCCAGGTGGGTTTGTAGCAGGGCTGATGGCAGCAGGGACAGAATGTGAAGGAGCAGCGGCTGTGTGCATGCATGTAACCTCAGGGCGTTTCATTTTTCAAGCAGGTGTCAACAGTAGGAAATTTTCTGTAATGCTGTGGAGTTTAATAAGCTCAGAATACTCAGCCAGATGCTTTTTTTGTGCATCCCACACTTCTGCGTTACCCTTCTGCTTGTCCCAAGAAAATTAACACGATGTCGCCCTTTTGTGTGGAAGCTGGTAGAAGGGTCTTGTTGGAATTCACGATCAATTCAGTTGCAAATGGATGAGAAAGGAAAATTGCCTAATGCTTTCAGAAGATTTTCATTTTGCTCAAGTGTTCACACCATGGCCATTGCCATGGTATTTGATAGCTATCCATTTTGTTGTGTGTGGTGCGGCTATAACCTCTGTTTGAGGGGTCACATCAGCCTATCTTTTTTCCTGTAGTCACAGAGAAATACCAATCCCTATGTAAGTTGCTTTCCTCTACTGTAGCCCCTTCAATTTGACGTTTATCCAACCAAACAGTATCTGAACCTTTTTGACAGGCACTGGTATGACTTCTGAGAAGGATCAGTGACCTAGCATGACAAATATAAAAAAAAATCGGAAATGTAACTAAATAGGTGACGTTTATTGAAATTCGTTCTTTGCCATGGAGCTACTTTCTTTCAAAATTGCAGCTGCAATTTGATTAAATCTACAGTTGTTTCCATTTGCCTTCTGCAAATTGATTCCCCCCACCTGCCTTCCAGCCCGACATGCTTATTGATTAACAGCCCTGCCTGCCCTGGCCCAACATGTGATGTTTGTGTGCTTGTACCTCCCATGCAAGTTGTGACAGGCTCCGAACCCTGTGAACTGACTATGCTCATGAGCTATTGGAATTGGAAGGTTACTTAGCAATTGTTTTAAGCTATATGATGACACATCTTTGAACCCCATTGTATGAAGGAAAAATACCTTCTGACTGGAGAGAGATTTCCTGTTTATGTGTGTGTTTGCTGGAATTAAGGCTTCCCATGTGTGTTGGCAGAGTATTTTTTGTAATCCAAAATGGCAACACAGCAAGTCACCTCCAGAGTTTATTTTTTGGACAGGATACAGGTCTTTTATTTTTCAAAATAGAGTAACGATGAAGCATAGGGGCCTCTCAATTACAATTCAACAAGCAGACTCAGTTAATTGAGGCTGCACAGCTATAAAGACAGATAGATTTAGGCAACAAGTAATTAACTTTTATTGACGTTTTTATACAATGTAAGTTGTTCGCTTCCCACATGGGAAGTTTTTGACTTTAGGCAGATGTTCTTTCAGCATAAGGATATGATATTAGCCAAATATATATTCTATGGAATGGTTAGAATCATAGCTTTGATTGTGACCAAAGGGAGTCCTTTAAGATCTTCTGGTTCTCTGTATGGAGCAAAAAGTGACCCAGTTGCTGGTGTGCAGGCACAAGCCAATCTGCAGGAGGGCTGCACGCAGTACTTCAGAGGCTTCCAGCTGCATGGACATGGGGCTGACCAGAAAACAAACCCTATGTGACACTCCTGTTCCAGGTTTGTGGCATTGCAGCAGGCCTCTGCACCTTGCATGCCAAAGTCAAACCTCCTTGAGACAGGAGAGCTGCTTCCACAAGACTCAAACCAGGCAGTTTGCTTCTAACCATAACAGGACCAGACCACCCTGAACTTAGGCAGTAAAGTTATCATTATTTATTAAATACTCTTTTAAGGTTTCTGGTTTGCTTCAACTGATGCTCATTTTAAACAACTGTCTGGGACTGGGAGAAACCCGGACTAATGTGCTGATTACGCTGAGTGTTTCTTAGGGCCTAGAGCCGTGCAGACCCTAGAGTGGGACATTCTGGGCCTAGCTGTGCTGTCTGTGCCCATACCTGGGAAAACACCTTCCCTGGCAGAATTCTATCCCTTCCACCACTGCCACAGGACCTCAAACCCACAACACACGCAGGTCTCCAGCGTCTTGCTTTTTATTCCTCCGTTTGGAGTGGTGCCAGTTGCATGGTGCTGTGAGCAAGGCCCCCAGGCTGTTGGTGTGTGCTGCACTACTGACTTGTGGGTTCCAGGCTTTGCTGCGCCTTGGGTGTGTTTGCACAGTATTTGCAAAGCGGATCTCCTCTCCTTCAATTTACGTACAAGATTGAGGTATCTTTCACCCTATGGAATTCCTTTAGTTAATATTTGCACAAATTGATAATTCCTGCAGGAACTATTCATTTTAGTCTAGATTTTCTGGAAATAGGAATCTTTTCTGAGCATGTCTAGTTGAGCAGGTGAGAATACTTGCTAGCTACACTTAGAATTCCAAACATAATTATTTCTCCTTTACTTTAGGACATATTTCTTTTTTTCTTTTTCTTGTAAATGTTTTAAGCATGTTTGAACTGTATGCTGAACTTCTGCCTTATTTTACATTGTTTTTCCACATTAGAAATATTTTAACTAGCATGATTTCAACCTTACTATAGATCTATAGTACCCTGTGAATGCCTAGATGCATACATGTTTTTTACTACTCTGTATTTATCTTTATCATGAATAAGAAAGCCTTTTGGTTTGCTTGGCCAAATTAAAAAAAACTAAATTTCATGACTTCTAGAGATATTTATTAAGAGATTAGGATTTGCTTCCCCTGCCACAACCACCCTTCTTGGATGACCTTACACAGATAAAGTTAGCAGGTTTCTGAGTGACCTCAGGCTTGGAAAAAATTCCCAGATCTGTGGGTTGTCCAACAATATATGATGAGAAGACAACGTGGTTTGCTCTGCAAAACTGAAGTAACTTCACAAGCTTAATTTGTTCTCTTCAGATACATGCTTGCATGACTACGGCTTGGATTTCTGTCTATCTTTAAGATTCTTACATAGTCAATATCATATTAGGGAATTGTATATCCTTTTATGTGTTACTATCTATCCCTATATCTGCAATGGTTTTATTACATCATTTTGTGTGTCTAGATGACGTGCCTTCTCATTGAAAAATACCGGTTTCTGTTAGCAAAAGAAAAAAAGGGAGGCAGTTTTGTTGAAGACAATGAATGGTGTTGGCAGTTGAATTCATGTCAAAAGTAGATTAATTCCTCTTTCCTAATGTCATTGAAAATGTTAAATGAATTACTGGAGTTATATTCAGTTTTCCTGTTTACTTCTAGAAAGTGGATACTAATTTTAAATATTATATATTACTGTCTTGCAAAACCTTTGGTTAAAGTCTTTAGGTTTATTGCTTTTGTTCTTTAGATTATAGACCAATATTTTTCTTGGGAAAAAATTGTTTCTTGTTAGTATTCAGTATTTGATACCATTCTTAGAAATTCCTGAAGTTTCAGTTAAAAAAAAAAAAATCACCATATTAATAATGCTTTAAAAAGTAGATAGAATGCAAACAGTATTGGACTCCAGTGAAGCAGTGAGCCAATGTGGAGCTCACTGTGCAATTAAGCTCATCTGCATCAGAGAATATAATTCAAATTCCACCCTAAGAGATGTGCTTAGCGCCCATTCAAATCAGTGGAAGATGTTGTTTGTTTGAGGCTGCAATTTAGCCCACAGTAGCTGATCAAAAATTTTATCTTAATTGTTGTTTAACCCCTGTGATGAAGGGGAGCTTTGGCACACATGTTGCTGTTGCCTTTCTGTATGTGTTCAAGGACAGTGTTGCATGATAAGAGTTTTAGCCTTGTTTGTGTTTGTAGGGCTTCCAAGTGGTGAATCAGGTTGTTCCCCTAGGTTCTTTGTTAAACTCGGGCTGTCAGGATACAAATAAATAGAAGCTACATGAGTGCTGAGAACAGGTTAGAGGACCCACACTTGTTCTTGGATTTCAGTTCTATGCATTGCTTTGTTTTCACCATTTCCTAGTATTTAGAGTTTATTAAGCATATGTGCTCAGATCTGAAATTCCCCAAAGTCTGGTTTTGCTGATATTACAAACGCTGTCCTTAAAAATTCACCAGAGAACGTGGCACAGCAGCAGTGTTTCACAGGGCTCTTTTGCCTTCTCAGAGCATTAAATAGCTCCTTGCCTGGGGATGCCCTCTTCTGTGACATTCTCCAGGTCCCGCCAAGTCTGCGTCTTGGCTCATCAGACAGATTTCCACAATGCAAAAATCCCACTCATCAATAGGAACCTTACTGCAAGTTTTTGATCCATCCTATAAAATTTAGTACTGATTCTGTTCTAGCTTTAGGATTGCAAGATGTTAAAAACCTATTACTCTTTGTTCTTTTAAAACCCATAGAATTCACCTACTCATTGATATGATATTCCTTTGGATTTTGTCTTTATTGTCTTGATCTTGTGCATACAACAGAGATGGATGGCAAGGTATGTCTGTTTGTGAGAAGGGGATGTTTCTCTCCATCTTCTGGTTAAATTCAGGAAGACCTGCCCAACCATAGCTATCGTTTTCCTGGGTAACTCTGGGAGCCGCTGTGACAGGAAGAGCTCTGAATGCAGAGCATGGTAACAGAAGTGGGGAGAGCTGAGAGACAGGCAAGAGGTATGTGAGGTCAGCACACTGCGTGAAGTCACAAAATTCATAGGTGACCTTCTACTTGCAGAACTGATTCCTGTTTTTCCTGAGGGCTATAAAGGGAGAACACAGTGCGTAGTCATTATCAGTCAGAAGGACTGTTTGCCATTTCCCTGGAGTTTTATTTCATTCCGAAAACACATTTACAAAAATAAGCACATGTTTGTTCTTCTATAGATGTAAGCTGCCATGATAAAAATCAGCTTTTGGATAGCTCAGAGATGTCTTTGCTGCTTCCTGAAAATTATTGCATGTTTTTTTCATTTGTTTTCACGTTGAGAGGTTTTCATACAACATGCTTTGAAATAACTCCTTTTATGCAAATAATATCGTATTTCTCTCATAAACCAACCACAATCTTGGCCGAACTCTGCCTGCAGATAAGCATGCGTGGCTTCTAAAGTTCCCCTGACTTCAGTAGGAGTGATTCTTGCTTATCTGAGAGTATTAGCCTAAAATCCCTTCAGGGCACAAAAAAAAAAAAGGTAACAAACAGTGAATTGTTTTCACAGTACAAAAAGGCTTTCAGGAAGCAGCGCTGAGCAGTAGGAGATGGTAGAAAATAAGACAGCACCCATTTCCCTGCTAGAGTATTGGTGTATCTTCTGTGGTCTTCGGAGGTGAATCTGAACATAGGTTATTTACTGAGACCTCCATTGCATGCTATTAATAGGGGTAAAAACCCACTGTTTGACTGGGCATTGTTTATTGGGATTTTAAGGACATGTGAAAAGATAATGCCCATGTCCATTAGCTAGTTACTTGGAAATGCAGTGTAGGTTAATTCAGTTTTTCTTCAAAGCGTAATGATTTTCTTCATTAACAATATATAAGATTTTTAAAGATTTATTCTTCTGCACCTATCACCCCTGTTAAGTTATGCCTTCTGCATCTCAGTGCTTATCCTGTGTCATCTATCGCTCATTTTAAATGAGGTAATATTGAGATTCTGTCATGTCAACAGATCTTCTGCCTTTCAGGCTCCTTTAAGCACCCTGTTTTCTAGTCCTTACTCAGCTAAACCATTACAGGAATCAATGAGAACATTGTTTGCATAAAGACTATGTGGAGTCCAGTCTTGGAAAAGGTGGCAGCTTCACAGTAAAGGAATGCAATATAGCCAGACAAACCTTAGGCCTGAAACGAGGCTTTCGTGCAAAAATCCAGGTGCATTACAGCTTAGATTTGCCCCACTGCCACCCCCAGCTGCGGTATCCTGTTCAAATTTCAACTGCTTGGGTGAGTAATTATTAATCATGAGTAGTCCGGTATTTACATGGTGCTAAATAAGCATTGTAGCATAATTTGAATATTTTAACAGGAACAGGGATGTAAAAGTAAGTTCTTGTTATGGCAATGGCCTCTGTTAAGTGCCTGAAGTATTGAACTCAGTGCGTCAACTATTTAAACAAACCTCATGCTCAGGAGTGATTGTTGTATTATAAAGCCCAAAATTAAAAACATACTTTAAATGACATTTCCAATTTTACCGCTGCCTTTTTATTTTCTTTTTGGATAAGCAGATCAAGCTTAAAATTATGGGAAAGATCCATGGAGGTTACTTTGGAATCTTAAATGGGGTGTAGAGTGAGTTCAGGGCACAAGTCCAAGGAAGGCATCCAGTAACCTAATGCTCTGTGGCTACAAAGCTCTCAGGTGCTTAGATTAGCTGGTGTCTGCACTTGGTTCTGAATGTTCCCTGGATCTCACCTGAGCTTAAGCTCCACAGGAGGAATAACCATGTGGAGCAGTCAAATGCCCTCGGCCCTGGGCAGGTCGCAGCTCCTGGCTGAGTTCGCATTAGGTTCTGAGACAGGATGGGGTGCAGACAGGTCCTGCTGCTGACAGCATCCAATGCCACACAGTAGTGACTCTTCCTGCCAGCCCGCTGTGCTATGAAGCTCAAGCACTGCTTTTAAACTGCGCCCTCTGCCAAGGAGGATTCACAGCCATGCTGTCCGCTGCCTATGTCTTCATTACAGGAGGAGGGGAGCAACAGTGGCTTCCCAGTCAGCACGGGGCACCAGCACTGCCTCTCCTGGCAGAAGAACAGGAGAGCAAAGGCAGCAGGGGGAAAGCCAGGGCCTGGTCAAGGTTTAGACCTTTGGCCAGCTTATTTGTGAAAGAATGAAGGTTGTGGCTTTAAGTCAGGCCTCGTGCAGCAGGCACTGTCCTGCAACTCAGCACTACTGCCAGCTCTGCCCCAGGCTCTGTGCTGTCATCCTGCCACCAAGTCCTTCATATTTTTGAGGCATTCTGCAGGAGTGAGCTCATTTATCCTTGTGTCTGCCTTGTGAGAAAGGTAAATACTCCCTAGAGTTTGGAAACAGGCTCTTTGCTTATCTCTCAAGCTGCTGGACTCTGATTCCTGCTTTCCAGAAGAGCCACTCTGGGGTCCAAACAAGACGCCTAAGCGAGTCTGAGACCTGTGAGCAGGCCCTGTGTAAATGAGAAGCCCTGACAGCAGTGCCTGCACATGTAAGCTCTCCAGCTGTCTCCCAGATGGGAGGGAGAAGCACCAGGAAAATTCATTTAGTAAAAAAAAAAAACAAACACAACAATAAAGGACCCCATTAGCATGAAAAAAAATCAACCATCCCAGAAAACAGTCTTCAAGCCACTGAGCTTTTCAGCATCTTCTGAAAGTCAACGCAATATTTCAGGCTGAAAGCTGGGGCAGAGAAACCGTCACTGAGGGAGACCTGCCAAAAAAGAAGCCGAGGCTGCTCCAGATCAGGCACTCTGCTGATTGCAGCTGTGACTCCATTGCCTCTGGTGAGAGCCAGGGTGTCAGATAGGCTGGTCCCAGGCCATTTTGGGATTTATGAATACCAATACAGCAAAGTCCTTGGAAGCAGATCATGAATCACAGGTTCACAGCAAGGCAGCAGTATAGCCAATGAGCCATCATTAACTCAGTTTCTAAACTGAGTGAAAGTAGGGCATCAGTTAAAGTGCATTGCAATAACATAATCTTACAGTGACGAGAGCAAGGTCAGCATTAAAAAGAAAAGGTCATAACCTCCTAACCAAACACAGATGTGAAGTGAACACTATCCTTGACATTGCTGTTTGATTATCAGAAAACTGCTATGAGGCTAGGTAGACCAAATTATTAACATGAATATCGGATAAAGGATGTATTCTGCTAAGATAATAATTCATTGTTTCCACTAGTTGTCTGCAGACACACAATTCAGCTTAGTCTATAGGGTTTGCACCACACTTTTTACGCGGGCAAAGAGTATCAAACTACTGTTGGATGAGGCAGTTTGTGTTTGGCAGGGCTAGTTATCTTTGATCAGTTGAACGATTGCGGTTAACTGTGGTGGAGGAGCCAGACTGGACATGGAAGGTGTGCAGTCTGCTTTCTAGCACTACACTAAATATGGCACATGTGGGCAAACCACAGTATCAGCACAATAGGCTGTGCCAGGCCTTTTTGGCTCTGCAGCCTCTCAAAAGCTCCAAGATGCAATGAGTGGGCTTGGGGGCAAACTGAAGCTCTCTGCAGTACTCTGGAAACCATGCCTTTTCTAGGTAACCATTACCTGAATAACCAAAGCCTTAGCAAAGGAGAGCTAAATGACCCATTTCAGCCCTTGGGTGAGCTCTCTGAACCTGGGGGCTCAGCTCATCCTGAAGATGTGCTGATCTCACAGGCACCCAGAACAAACTTTGACCACAGTACCTTAGCTCGATGAGATACATATCAAGCAGAGTCAGCAACCTATTGGAAATCCTTGACCCTAGGTATTTGTCACTAATTTGCCCTGTGGCCCTCGGAGGCACATTGACAGAGCAGGGTGAAGCCATGGCACCCAGCAACATGCTTTATGTGTGCTGCAGAGCAGAAAAGCTGCTGCCTGACACTACCCTGTCAGCTCTCTCTCAGGGAAGGAAAAAAAAAAAAAAAAAAAAAAAGAACAGAGCCAGCACAATTTCTTTTGCCTGCTATAGTAGATATTCATACCATACCTTGGAGGAATTCAGGGACCTGTTGGGGTTTTGCTGCTATTATTATTATACTTAAATGTTTACTGTGACATTAAAAGGGAACTCGATGACATGGTGCACTAGTGAATCTTTTGGTACAGATTTCATGTCACATACTTTATCATCCCTATCTATTGATGCAAATAATTTTTTTTTTTTAAAGATTAATTTTTCGCTATGGAAAGTTATTGTCTCGGGGACTCATTAGAACCATTAGCACCAAATAACAATTAAACTGCAGGAAATGCACTGCATCAAGATCATTTATAATTGCCATTGGAACATTTAGATCAAATCTGTATGCTGTCTTGGTTACTCAGTGCTATCTGCCTTTTAATCTTTCTCATTTTATGACCCATGCCATTCCTTTAATTATCACAGCATAGAAGGCTGTTAGTTTTTACTACAAGACAGGAAACGCTTCCAAAATTTGTTCTGCATTTCAAAACACGAATTCAGGTAGATAGATAACCATAAAACAGAAAATCTAAGTGCTGAGAGAGTAGTCAAGGGAATGGAGCTAAAGTGTGCTTACAGCCAGATTTGCCAACTTGGCTCTTTAAGAAAGAAGGAACTACATTCCAAGAAAATTACACTGTCCCCATTCTTTGCAGGCAACCACAAAACGCTTAGACTCCTGCAAAAAGTTGATCAACAGGATCAGCTCAGAAAAACTGCTTGCTCCTACTTGAAGGTGTTATGTTTTTATACTGACCGATAAAGTACTGGCATCTTTAACTGGGGGTGTATGGTACCCTCAGTCAACCAGGGCACGTCTGTATTTCTCGCAGCTGGCTAAAGTCAGTAGAGCAGTTGTTCTGCTTATGCAGTAAAAATACACTGAGATGCGTTAGCTTGTCCAAATAAAAGAAGAAGGGAGAGTGAAAGCCAAATATCTCCACATTCACTCAAATGAAACAGGCAACCACTCTACTATGGGTTATTGGTTGTGATATTTAAAATAACAAGTATGACATGTTATTCTGCCCACCTACAAATCTTCTACTTGGACTAAACGTTTGGACGAAGATGTTCACACAAGGGTTATTAGACTGAACTATTTGCCGCAGAGGCAGAGTTTAGGTCTGTGTTAGAACTGAATTTGTGTTACTGCTGATAACAGTGGTAAAGGGCCGCAATACCATCTCAGGTTTTTTGATAATGAAGATCTGCAATTTCTGACTTGCGTTTGGATGAATGGAGTGGGTCAATAATGCTATGCTGTTCAGAGTCTAATTTCTGTTTTCCTACTATTGCTAAACAATACAATTATTTCAAAATAGTCCTTCCATCTGTATGCTTCCAGATGTGGAAAACAGTCCTTCTGTATTTAAAGATCCAAATCCATCTTGAAATATGTGTGAACAAACAACAAAAGATCTATCTTATTATAGCTATTTCTGCCCTGTTCTTTAATTATTCTTTGTATATTTTGAACTCCTTTTTTTAGTTCCTGTTACTTGTGGGTTTGATTCCTCAGCCCTTAGAATGAGTATGACTTCGTCACTTGGGAAATTTCACTGAATTAAAGCAAATGCTGTATTCCGCCTTTTGAAATAGTTTTCCTGAACAAGGTATAGCCCTTGATCTGCTCCACTCACTTGTAATGCATCAGTGAGTGTTTGCTGAGGTTCATTGTGAAAGAACCTTAGTGTCATTGCAGTTCATCGCATCAAAAGCAATTAAATAAATCCAGTTGTGCTACACACCCAAGACATATGTTGGTGTTAGGATGTTAAGATCTGCTGCAAGTTTCAAAGAAAACACTCTGTACTTTATTGTACTGCAGGATACCTACAGGTAATTAATAGTAAGTGAGTATAAGAATAACAAATAAGAATAAGAAATAAATTTGTGGGTTTTTTTTATGTTTTAATGCTAGTTAAACCTTTCAGACAACAAAAATACTTCTGTTGTAAGCTGCTGTTAAATATAATGGTATATTGGACTCAGTAATGGATCACATATGTAAGAGTATATTTTATGCAGTGAGACTTTGGATTGCTCCTTTGTATCTGGATACTGTAAGAAAGAGCTTACAGATCAGTTGAATGTGCTAATGAAAGCTATTTCTTCTGACACACACCACCACACTGGAGTTGTAAAGGGTTTATTTAATGGTAGATCCTCCAGCAAAATTGCCTAGGCTGCGCCCTGCCCACCAGTTCTTCACTCAAATCCACTTTACATGCTTGCACATGCTATGGCTACCTCCTAGCATTCCATGGGAACCTCCTAGTTTAATTATGAGTAAGTTTGTGACATATATCACTAATACAAAGTACTTTGACTCTGCAGAGGGGAGCTGAATTACATTACTGTACATATCACCCTGCAGAAAAGTTACGTTGTCATCTCAGAGTGAGCAATTTAAATGAGGAAAATGGCATGAAAATAGGACTAGGAATATGGATTTGAATTCAAATGGTTAATCTGGGTTAAACTTTGGGATCACTTGTATGTTTGATGCTGAGTTGCTCAAATTTCCTTGTTCTCTCAGTTATTTTAACTCATGGTAGCCAATTCAGATTAACAATTCTGAATTAAGAACATTTTTAGTCTGTGGACATAGAAAAGAGAAAATCGGCTTTAGTCCTTTCTACCGTTGCAATTGGTTAATTGAAAAGTCTGTTGAGGACATGCCCACTGTGAACTTTCTCTGTTAAAGCTGGTGCTAGTGTTGTGACACATTTGCTATAACAGACTGAAGTTGGATGGATGGAGCTGTTATCATCTCCCTCTCTTATTTGTCCTGTCCTTTTAAACGATGCTGCTGTCTCCATGGCAGGCCATCTGATCTGTGGGGAATCAGGTCCTGAACTGACACAGTTTTCAGTCTAGGATAGCAAAGCAAACTGAACTCTCAGGAACAGTAATCAATATGGTTATCCTACATATATTTGCCGCCACAAATCTGTCAGAGCTCATAGTAACAAGACATACTATTCCACTGGGAAAAAAAAAAAAGAAATATACTACCAAATAATTCCTAAAAAAAAATAATGGGAAAAGGCTACAATTCGTTGTACATTTGCTAACTATAGGGTTTGTGAAGTAAGTATTAATATGTTTTTGCTGTACCTAACCTGGAATAACCTGAGGAGTCAGCGTATTCTTGTGAAAACATGCCATTGTACACTGTATGTAGGATAGATAGGGGCCTTTCTTTTTCTGCAATACGATAAGAAAGGATGAGGTGCGCTAAAGGAACCTGCCAAAGCCTTTCTTTCGCATCAGTGTGCTGTCTTAACTTGTGTAATTCTGTGGAGTGCTTTATGATCAGATTTAATGGGACTTGTGTTGTTGAAATGAGGGCGAGGAAGACACCTACAGCTGTCTTTTCTGGCTTCCTTGCATAGGATAGCTTGAACATTATTTAACGAGAAGTCCAAGCCTGACTTGTTGGTGCACTGGCCAACACCAGAATGAAGGAGAGACATGATGTTCAATGTTTACAAATCATCATCCAAGCTCAAATTAGGGAAACTTGTAGGAAAAAAAAGATTGCCATTGGGAAGCTATTAATGGGACACAAACACTCAAGATCAAGCCTGATGAGAATCATCAACCATAACACTTGAAGTTGCCAGGCACACTAACATGACTCATCACTGCTAGCCATGGTTGCAATGGTTGACCAAAATCTGTTAGCTCATCAGTTACACAAGCTAGTGTCTGCTGAGAGATGGAAAAATGAGCACATCGTGACATAGGCTTTGAAAATATTTCTTAGAAAAGGCATAATCCATCCACAGCTATTGCTTGCTGATAGTTATCACAGGCCAAAGCTTACAAGTCTTCTGTAGACACATGAAAGAGTCACTGATACAGAAGTCACAGAAAGGTCACAAAAGAATGAACAGCATCCATCATTCAAATCAAGAAGAGAAACAAAGAGATTACTTGTTTTCCTTTTGCAACTGATAGACAGCAAATAATTATTTGACCTGAATTCAAAAAGTATATCTTTTAGCATAAGTATTTTCATTCAGTTCAGCAAAATGCTAAGTGCTTAAGTTCAGCAGACATTGCATTTGAGTATGTGCTTAGGAAAACTGGGACTGTTGGGCATTTGAAATAGGTGGTACTAAATTCTTAATTCTCCGGAGTTTTCTTGCTTCTTTAGGATCCATTTAAGTAAAGTATGTTTGCAGTGACCTGATTTAGAGGTTACAAAAAGCAAGTCTGTGCTAGAGGCAATGGTTCTGGAACAGAGAAAGGCTCTGGGTCAAATTCAGATAAAAAGAGGCACTGAATGTCATGGGAGTCTCACTGAGTACCAGTAGAGTTTCTGTGATGTGAGGATTATGAAAAAAAAAAAAAAAACCAAATAAACACAGGCTTTGCGCAACGTACTCCTCACTCAACTCTTACGTCCTCCCTAAACTAGACGTGTGTTACAATAGCACCTATGCCTTCTGATTTCAGAAACCTCGAGGAAAGATTTTCCTTCTACTTGGAGCTGTGCATTGTGAGGAGCATTCTTCCCTACAGCCGTTCATATATAGAATCAGAATGGCTTGGGTTAGAGGGATATTGAAAATCATTTAGTTCCAACCTCCTGCCTTGGGCAGGGTTGCCACCCACTGGATCAGGATGCCCAGGACCCCATCCAACCTGGCAATGAACACCTCCAGGGATGGGCATCCACAGCTTCTCTGGACAGCCTGTGCCAGTGCCTCACCACCCTCCAAGTAAATAATTTCCTTCTAATATCTAATCTAATTCTCCCTTTTTAGTTTAAAATAATTCCCCCTTGTCCTATTGCCATCAGATTGTGTAAAATGTCGGTCTCCTTCCTCATAAGCTCCCTTTAAGTACTCAAAGGTCACAACGAAGTCTCTCCAGAGCTTTTTCTTCTACAGGCTGAACAAACCCAGCTCAGCCTCTCTTCATAGGATAGGTGCTCCAGCCCTCAGATCATCTTCATGGCCCTCTTCTGGACTTGCTTTAGCAGCTTCAAGTCTTCCTTGTGTTGGGCACAGGCCTGGACACAGTACTCCAGGTAGGGTCTCATGAAGGCAGAGTAGGGGGGGACAATCACATCCCTCACCCTGCTGACGCTCTTCTTTTTATGCAGTGCAGGATACATACAAAGCCTGGGATTCCCATAGGTGGGAATTCCTGTATTTCTGTCTAGGAGATTTTTTGAAGCAACTCAGAAACATACAAAGGAACACACAACAGTGGAGCTCAGATATGAGAGCAAAGATGACTTATTTATCACTCATATTTTCCTTCCCTTTGTGGTGAATTGCAGTACCTATTATTCCTGGTATCTGCTGCATAGTACTGAATCCCACCCTTGTTCTTGCTACTAAATGCTTTGTTTTGTATCTCATTTGCTGGAAGAGTCAGAGGAGGAATTTTTCTGTCTCCAGAGCACAGATTCTAACCAGTGCTCTTTCAACAATTGAATATAAGTTGAGGATATTGACCTCACACCCCAAGATGTGGTTTGAGGGAAAGAACATCGGTCTGTATTTATTGCTCTGAATCCCTCTGAAGTGCATACTGAAGTTTACTGTTGGGCAGCTAGGGATCCCCTTTCCAGAGACTGGGAGAACAGGTGAAGACTGAGGGATTGTATATGGCCATACTTGTTGGGAAATTTAGGAACATAATAAAACAAGAGCATAGCACTAAGTATACTGAAACAAAGTAGGTGCTTGGTTGACAAGTAACCCTGCGTCTTTATTCCTGTAATGGTGTTAAACCATCTTCATCCTCATCTAACTCTTGTCCCACTTATTGTTTTTCTTCCTCTTTCAGAGTTATCTCTGTCACTTGGGTTAAAACTTGTTGATGTGAAGAATATATCTGTCTCTGTGTTGTGTCAGAAACAGAGCACTTTTGGAATTTTCAGCTTAATCTATTATTTGTCAGAACATGTTGAGTTGTCAGAACTGAATGCAGGAATGTATGAGTTTTAGCACAGTTTCGCAGGGTGGAAGTGCTGGCCAAAAGGAGGTAGACAGTTGGACTGGATTCCCACTCCTCCCTACTCAGCAGTGATGGTGCAGGGACGTGAACATGGTTGTTCTTGGATTGCATGAAGCTTTTGGGTGTTTCACACAAGCTTCGAAAGCTCTTGGTTTCATCCCAGTACAGAGCAGGAAAAAGTCTGTAATATCAAGAAGTTTCATGGGATGAGAGAACAGTTTCCTGCCCTATAAAATATAAAGTCAGCATTATGTGTACTGTGGCTGTTTCCTAATTACAAATTCCTGTTCTTTTTAATTATTATTATTTTGAAACTTAAACCTGTGTTTGGTTGTTTTTCAGCATTCTGTTATCACTGATTAATATAAAAATAGTTGTTGATTTAAAGGAAGATCTTCATTTCTTAATACCAAAAGTGTGAATTGTTCCTTACCAGCTAGTACTTGCAAACAGCCTGTGTTTCTGATTTTTATCCCAGCTCTCTATTATGACTCTTATCAGATAACAGGGAGGAAGAACAAGTCCTTGTTTCCAAAACCTATTATTCTGTGTAATTAATGAGGTAAGACAGAGAAAGAATTCTGTAGATGCTGAAGTAAAATGTCACAAGGAATGCAGGAAAATTATTGATGCATGGTTTTAATCAATTGCATAAAAACACTGAATTTATATATAGCTGAAACAGTTCTCTTCCATAGTCATCTTTTCATTTTCCTTAAAGTCTGAATTAAATTATAATTAATACAGCAATCTTGATTTCTACTATTAGTTTGTAATTTTCAAGGTCATCTACTTTGAATCCTTTAAGCATTTCTGTGTTAGTAACAATTGCTTAACTATAGCCAAACTATAAGTATTTTCCCAAAGCATGTGATCATATTGCTGTTAGAATACATAACTGTTTTCTCCATGAAGGAGCTAAATTTGGCTTAACAACTATGTCATGGCATTAACAGAAAATGTCTGGTGTGACGGGGCATAGTGTGGACACTGCACCAAAAACTCATAACCACAGATCATTTAATTGATCTTCCAGGGGGGTGAAATATCACACTAGTCATCTGCCTTTGGTTTTCAAAGCCACATCAAACAATTGCATGGAAAAATAAAAAAAGAAAAGTGCTAGGTTTTTTGATTTCATCAGTTAATGGCTGTAGGTCACTTGATACCCCTTTGTTTACGATACAGTGATATGCCTGTATCTTCTAAAGGTTCACCAGAGTGACTTATTGCTGTGGTACAAGGCCTAAAATAAAACTTGCACATGCCAGGCACCACATGATGCATAAAATATTCTAACAATATATTACAAAACCTTGTCAACACTAGGGAAAATTACTATTCTAAGAAGTAGAGCTGGCTGAAAAAAACATTCTTCTTCCAAAATGGGCCCTTATGAAAGATCTCGAGGGAGAGAGGAAAGGGTTTTTTCCTTTGTTCTTATGGAGAAAATTCTCTTCCGTGGTTAATTGAAAATGCAACAGAATAAAAGAGAATCCCAATCCCAGCTCAGATCTGTGTATTATTTAATCTCTTCTATTTCTTATTTTTGAGCAGCTGTGCTAAGAACAATTCCAGCCCCTTAGGGTACTTGCTAAGTATCTTATATCCACACACTGAAGTTTTATAACAGCTTTGTGTGCATTGTGAATATCCTGAGCACATTTGCTTTCAGCTACCTATGCACCATCTTGTTCTAAATCCTATCAGTCAGCTGTTTTAATGCCAGTGGAGGAGTAGTCATCTCTCTTCTACTGTTGTACGATACACTAGAAGTTCTTGCGAAATCTATCATCATAGAATAATTTTATGAATTGTTCTGAAAGCAGTGAAATGAGTACCCACAGAGCCATTAAGGACACTAAGCAAGATTATGACACTTCTTAGACTGAAATAGTTCAGCTAACATTCACAGTCTAGATACAAATTTCTGTTGACTGATAAACTCATGTTTTACTCTATGAAACATAACCACTCTTCCTTTTAAATGTATTTTGACAGATTAAACCTCTGACAATGAAGCCTGTTACTGCCTATCCTTCTGGGATTATCCTGTTCCTGTTTGCGTTGCTGCAGAGAAGTCATGGACAATGCAAAGAAGCAGCTAAAAAATCAGAGATGAACTTGAGTGTAAAATATGATCTTCCTAACTTCATCACAGAGACGCCAATTCAGAATGTAGTTTTATACAAACACCATGTTTATATTGGAGCAGTCAACAAGATTTATGTACTAAATGAGACTCTTCAAAACATTTCTGTCTACAAAACTGGGCCTATTTTGGAGAGTCCTGACTGCACACCATGTGAAGACTGCAAAGATAAAGCTAATTTATCTAACAGCGTGTGGAAGGATAACGTCAACATGGCACTGCTCTTAGAAACCTATTACGATGATCAGCTCATCAGCTGTGGTAGCGTGTCTGGAGGTGTCTGTCACCGTCACATCATTCCCCCTGACAACCCTGCTGACATAGAAAGCGAGGTGCACTGCATGTATTCACCACAGGTAGATGGAGAGGCAGATAATTGTCCTGACTGTGTTGTAAGCACTTTAGGAACCAAAGTTTTGGTGACCGAAAAGGACAGGTTTGTCAACTTCTTTGTTGGAAACACTGTGACATCTGCATTTCAACCTCCCCATGTACTGCATTCAATATCAGTTAGAAGGTTGAAAGAAACACAGGATGGGTTTGAATTTCTAACGGATCAGTCTTATATAGATATCCTCCCTCAGTTCCGCGACTCGTATCCCATTAGATATGTCCATGCCTTTGAGCATGACCACTTTGTCTATTTTCTGACTGTCCAGAGAGAATCTCTTGACTCCCAGACTTTTCACACTAGAATTATCCGCTTCTGCACTTTAGATTCAGAGATGCGTTCTTACATGGAAATGCCTCTTGAGTGTATTTTTACTGAAAAGCGGAGGAAGAGGTCCATTAGAAAAGAGGTATTCAACATTTTGCAAGCTGCGTATGTAAGCAAACCTGGTGCAGCTCTAGCCCATGAAATGGGCCTTGGATTGAATGATGATATTCTCTATGGCGTTTTTGCACAAAGCAAACCAGATTCCTCAGAACCAACAAACAGATCTGCTGTCTGCGCTGTCTCTGTGCGAACAATCAATGAGTTCTTCAACAAGATCGTCGACAAGCAGAACATGAAATGTCTGCAGCACTTTTATGGGAAAGATAGCAAATACTGCTTGAACAGGGTAAGTGACAATTTTTTTACATTTCAGAACTCTTGGTCTCTCTTTGACTATGCCGTTGTTACGTAGCTGTCCTCTCATCTTCACAAAAACTAAGACCCTGATAACTTCAGATTACCTAGCTCTGCTGATGATTCATCCTTGTGAATGAGTTTCTGTAAACTGACTGAAAATCACTGAGGTCCTTATGGTGCTAAGTATTACTGGAACTGGGGGGAAAAAAACACTTTTTTTTTGTTCTTAAGTAACTGGTTATTCAGTGTTCTCAATGTCCACGCTGCAGATAAGTGGAGTGTTTAGGGAATTATTTCTTTCACTATCTTAAAGAAGTCTTCATTAACATTCGTATCCATGTGCACTGAAGAGTCTCTGAAAATATCGCTCATATTTTAGACTCTGTTAATGCTGAATCACTGCTCTATTTAGAAAAAAAATGAAAGTGCTGGTTTGGAACATGCCACAGAGAGCCAGATTGTAATACAATTACTCATGCTTAATACATAAACGGTCCCACTGAAATCAGTTTTCTTAATGAAAGAAGTATCTATTAAAAGTGCGTCTGAGTGAGGATGCCGGTAGTCTCGGATGGGAAAAGTGGCTGCTCTGTGCACCATGTGTTCAGGTGACTGCTGAGATACTGAGGTGAAAGAAGCACAGAAATTATTTATTCCTTTCTGGTCAGTGTCTGTGCCCGTAGCAGAACTTGGAAAGGAAATACAGAATCTGAAATAGGATACTTCTAAAATTTATTTCGAAACATAAAACATTCTCACTTTGAATTATGCAGCAGGGCCTTACATGTGCTCTCTGTGGGGCTTTCTTTTTGCAAATAAAAGGAAATTGGAGCTGTGAGGCAGCATGCTGCACTCTGCCCCAGGGCAGGGCCAGAGGGGCCGTGAGGAGGCTGCGCAGCCCCATGATCCAGGGCCAGGGCTGGGTCAGCATGGCAACAGCTCAGTCTGCCTTTGGGGAAGGCTTGCGCTGAGTGTGGGCACTGCAGGTTTCTGTTACTCCAGTGAGACCAGCTCAGCCTACTGCCCAGCCCAGGATATCCAGAGGCCAGCTCCATTAGGAGCTGGGAGCATCTGAAATGAGAAGGGAAAGTTAGGAGGGGGCATCTGTGGAGAAGGAGCTATCACAGAGATGCTGTGGCTTTTACCCAGTAGTGGGAATGTGCTCAGAGGTGGGGCCCAATCCAGTCAGAGCATCATCACAACAGCCTCTGCTTTCGGGACTGCCTGCTCGTTGCTGTCCCAGATACAGGCATTGCCAGTGGATGCTAATACTGCAGCTGCAACAGATGTAGCATCTTATTTCCTTTTTGAGGACAGGAGAGTCAATTTTCAGGAACTAAAAGCAAGAGAGCAAACGTGCAGTACAGTGACTGTCAATGCATTATTGCTGTCCTAATTTTTCATTTCAGGTATTAATATCGTTTTATTTTCACATTTCAGTTCATTTTTCACAATAAACATTGTTCTTCTCTGAAAGCGCTTTTTTTCCCCTTATTCCTGGGGTATTTTATTTATAAGTAACTGTCTTATGGCCTTTAACTTATCTCATTCTGTTCTTGCCTATAGACCCGTTTCATAAGGTGATTTTTCTTAGCGAAGTATACCATTAAAATATTGACAGAATAATTTGCCACTTTTTACATGCTGAGAAGTACTTTCTTGTTTCAAAAGCTTTTCCAGAGTCTGCTGCTGCTTTGCATATCAGAACTGAATGTCTTATACTGCAGACGGTTTATTATAGTTGCCCATTTTCAAGAAATGTCATCAGAACTCTGATTTCTGCTACATTAAATTGATAAAGGCAAAAATGTTGCTATGATTTCCCGTGGTTCCTTTAAATGGCACAAAGACAGTCAGAATTTTTTGTCCTGATTGTTTGCTTAACACTGAGATATCAGATTTGTCAATCTTTGCCATTCCATTTTCTATACTTTATTCCAGAAGAATCGCTAAAGCTCCAGCAGAAAGTATAGCTTGAGCTATTTTCAGGTTTCATTTGGCCAAAAAATAGGCAAGAACTTGCCAGGCATCCTTTATACACCTGTTTTTCTGAGGTATGCAAAACAGACCTGAAAGTTTGAAGAGCAGAGGAAGGGAAGGAACAGGCAAAAGAAGGAATGCTTGTGCTTGTCAGAGCTGAACTCCCTTGATTTTGCTGGAGATCAAAACAAAACAAAATCCCAAACCTTTCAACTTGTCTTATGTCCTTTTTTGCAGATTATTAAAATGCACTTTGTAAGTCACCTTCAACTTAAAATAAAGCTTCTATAAACTATGAGAGCTTGTCACAGTTTATTTTGGCAAAATTAAAACTTGCTTTTTGTAATGCTGCCAAGATGATCTTTCTTTTTAACGCTGACAGAATGAAACCGCAGACCAGTGAAGCAAGAAAAAGGCACAGACCACTATGAGAGTTAGTCATAGGACAGTGAAAAAAAGAATTACCACTAACTTCAAGATGAAAAAGAAAAAAGCATTTAGCAGTGTTTGCAAGAGACTGCTATGTTATCTGATCATTTACAGTTGCAGTCTGATTGATGAAGACCATTTCATGTTACCAAAAAAATTCCCAGTAGAAAATTATACATAATTTGGTTGGACTTTGAGGTAGTCCATCTTTCTAAGAGGCTATTCCTCAGTACTGTTGAGACTAAGATTGCTAAAGGATGCTAGGGCTGCAAAATAAACCAGAATAAAGCATCCAAAACATTTCCTCAACACTATCTTCTCAGATTTTGATCTTTTTTAAAAAACCTTATACTAATTTTGATGTGCTTAATAAAATTTGTTAGCTTTTAGCCTTGTTTTCTAAATCAGTGTTACGATATGACTGTCTTTCTGTTAGTTCTCCTAACAAACTCAACCCTAAGAAATTTTATAGATGTGAATTCAGATGTGACTCTAGAGACAGATCCAATATATCTGTGGCTGTGGAAACTGATGGAGTGCAAGGAGTCCCTTTATTAACAGCAGAGCTGTTAATAATTCCGCCGGGACCAGAGCAGGAATTGCTCACCCATGGGAAAAGTCTCTATCAGAGCTCAGTGGGAGAGAGTGTAGTCAACCAACCACAAGAGGTAAATCCAGGCACAACTGTGCTTCACTTATTCCAGTGCTCTTGGAAATCATTTTAAAATGAAAATGAAACATTTTCACGTGTGTTTAAGTGAATTACTTCAGAAGACAAAGCCTGGACTCACTGAAGCCAGAGTTAGGAAAAGTTAATCTGATGGTGCATCTGACTGATACCAGATGTACTTCAGTGGAGCTGTGACCAGTTAGCAATTCCTGAGAATTTCCTTCAGTGAAGAGCTGGCTGTCACTTCGGTGACAGAAAGGAGGAAATTGAACTGGCTTCAAATTAAAAGTAAAATATGGAGTTGTAGTAAAGGAGTTTTCTTGCCCAAGTCAGTACAAAGATATCTGAGAGGTAGCTGCTGTGGAAGGTTTTGAATCACTGTTCAAGAATCCCCTCACCCACGAGGAGGAAACTTGTTGTTGGCTTTTAGTCACTTTCAGCCCTGGTGTTGGAGTGGAGGTGAGGAGACAAATACTACTTGTTTCATCTGTGGACGTAGCCCAGTAGTCTCAACCTCTATCATGAATTGAATGGGATTCTCCATGTGAGGAAAATGGTTTGAGTTTAGCCTTGACAGTCTAAACTATATGTATCAACTGTCAGATCGGAATCTTATGGCCTTTGTTTAGCTTTTCTGTGTCTGTTATTTACTAAACTATTGTGAGCCCATTTCTCTGCTACCCAGTTTCAGTCCCTACTGTCTTTCATGGAAAAGCACCTCTGAAAATGAAATCAACTTTACAAAGTTCCTTCTGTAGGGACAGGTGAGAGGCTAACATACTCCATTTACTTTCTGGGAAAAGAGAAACCACACACAGGCTTTTACTACTACATTTCCTACAAGTGTCCTAAAGCTAGACAAGCTGGTCGCCATTCCTGTCAAATGAAAAGCACAAAGATAAAAATCATATTGGAAGAACATGAAATGAAAACAGAAAATCACCGAAACAAGAGATAAAATGACAGTAAAATGAACACATGCTGATGCTTCTTTATTACTATTACATATCATGATAGATGAGTAAAATTGGGTTATGCTTATATTGTAATGGAAGAAAATAATTGCTGCGTTCTATCAGGAAACCACAAAGGCACTTATTGATCTGTCATCCTTAGGGTATGTCTAGGAATATTTAATAAAATAAACAGAGACAAATAACTCTTTTGAAGCCCTGCAACTCTAATATCCCACACCATTTGGCTTACAAAAAATTAGCAGACTTAAAAATAGCACCACATCTCTCTGGTTAGGAAGGGTAGATGTGGCTTATTTGGATAATCTCACAGCATAGAGAAGTTTTTTTGTATTGTGAGTAGAATGTGCCTAGTTCCTTCCCCCAAAAGTCAGGCACCAGGATCCATCTGATTGGTTCAATCATTTATTCTTTTTTAAATGATTGGTTCAATCATTTATTCTTTTTTAAATGATTGGTTCAATCATTTATTCTTTTTTAAATGATTGGTTCAGTCATTTATTCTTTTTTAAATGCTACATCAAGTAGGACACAGAGCTCTGCCTGGGCGTGAAGCCTGCTCCCAGCCATACAGTTTCTGTGCATGCTTCTCTATGAGTTCTGACATCTCAGAAGGATAAATGAAGAGCATCTTGGTGATGAGGAACACGCACTGACACCCTTTAAAACAGGCTTAAATCATGCTGGTGAAATGATGGGCTGCATCCACGTTCCTGTTCTGCACTCACTGCCTGTCTGCTGGAAGGCCAGGAAATACCCAACCGGTGTCCCTTGAGTTCTGCATGGCACAAAGTGCAAGGCAAGGTGTGCTTACCACCCCAAGCCCCTCCAGCATTATGTACAGGGCCATCTACCCACTCAGTCTTGCAAGGCATGTCTGGGGTAAATGTGATGGCTGCAGCAACAGACTGAACTGTGTGAAAGAAGAAGCTAGGCACAGGTATGGCTATGGTTATCTCAGGCTGCACCAGGTTCATCAAAGGCATAAACCATTGACGTTCTGTCCCTGGGATTGCCCAGGGGCACTAACACAAGAGTGTTCCCAAGAAAAAGATAAGGCAAGGAAAAAAGGAGGTCAAGGACCTTCTTTGGAAAGTACCACGCTGCTCTGAGTTGTAGGCATCTGCAGACTCTTCCAATCCCCAGCATATACGGGGCTTGGGGGCTGACCTGTTAAACTAAGTGTTGAAAAACTACAGTTTTCCATCTCCAGATCTCCTGTTAAGGACCTGTCTCTGGCTCCCAGTGCTGCTGCTTGGTATTTTATCATCTTCTTGTTGAAAGCTGGATTTCTCTGTGAAAAAGTGGTATCGGTTAACCTACCATTTTCTGCAAAGGGCACTGCTTTATCATCCAGAGTTACTAATAATGTTCCATTTCCAGAGTTTTAAATCAAATTCTTCCACAGAAGGCAGGGTTCCCTGTTGGCTATTAGTGTGGGAGAGTGATAGTGCTGCATTTCTCTGGAATTTCACAGAAATCATTTCAAGCAGAAAATGTTTTTAATTTTTCACATAGATGTCTGGATATTCTGGTTGTATGTTTTTTATTCCTTGGAGTTTCTGAAACCCTTTAAATTCTGAAGACTACAGCTGGGCATAGAATAATTTTCTGATCCTGTGTAGCTGACAAAATGTGAAAAACTGTACAGTCCCACAAGAAGAGGGCTCCAAAATTTAGACTAGCAGGCATGCACATTAAGTACCCTCACTGGAGATGCCGTGTTCAGATTTAAGTCAATCTTCCTGTGTGCAAAGCAAATTCTAAGGTTCCTTTGCCCCACTTTAAGTTCCCGTCTAGTCTGCAGATGGATGGTTTGGTTTGCAGTGGGACTCTGCCAGCCCCTACTGAGAGAGCTGACTGGGTTTCTTTGTATACAAATCCATGTTCCAGAGAAAAAGAAGCTGATTCTACAGTGCACCACATGCATATCTACTAAGTCTTGGATTTATCCCACCTGGCTTTGGTAGTTAGCTTAGACATCTAAGTCAGGAATGAATTTCCCTCAGTCTGCTGCCAAATGATGAAGAAGCATATCCAGAGGGCATCCATCTCAGATACCACAGCATTGTAAGAGTCTAACAAGCTTTCAGCCTTCCATTTCTGCCCATCTATGAAAGACACTTTTTATCCTGTCTGCATTTAGAACAAAAACCCTGACAAAGCAGACATCTGCCTTTCAGCTCCCTCAGCACCACCCTTACCTCAGCAATTTCTCTGCTCACAGTTTGATCTGACTCAGGACTATGTATCACTATCACCTTCACTATTGCTCATTAAAGCAACAGTAGGCAATTAGTATCCAGGAGACTGTTGTGTCACTTGGACTTTCTAGGTTAAGAACTCAGACAGCTTCTCCATCAGAGTGGAATTACTCCTGATTTCCATAGTCACAAGTAAAATCGGAGTCAAATCCCATACTAAATAAAAAAATACTGCAAAGGAAGAAAAACCATTGAATAAATGGTTCAGAAAGCAAGAGCAGGTCACAAAGAAATATTAGTTCTATTGGATATGCAGTGAGTGAATACAATGAAATGTTAGGGGAAGAATGATCCTGGGGGAAGTGATAATGAGGGCTTCATTTTCTCAAGGCATACGCAACTCTTCTTTTATACAGTGACAAGAAATTAGGGCCAATTGTATGATTTTCTCCTACTTTCTGGATTTCTTTCTATCCCACACATCTCTTGTACTTCTATTTTGGCTGCAAGTGCAGTTTTTGAGCAATATTCTCTTGGAATAAGAGTCTCCACACTCAGCATTATTTTAGAATATCTGGTCTACATGAAATTCGCAGCTTTTCTGCATCGTCACATGTTCCACATAAATAAGGATTTATATGAAAAAATGTACCTAATATACTGTATAAATGTATATCTAAACTGTTTATAACAACAGCTCCTATACCTTATTTTATTTCTTCACTATCTGTAATTAGTCAACACCTCTCATTTGATAATCTGTATACAGAGTTAAATGTTAAATTAATATAAAGGAAATAAGCAAAATGCGAAGATTACTTAGGTCCATTTTATCTCCCGAATCAATAAGATTTACTTAGCGCTAATGCACTAACCGAATTATGAGAACTAATGCAGCACTGTTCAATGACAAAAGCAAATAACTCTTTGAATGATCTTGACAATAGAACATATAATCATCTTAATTTGTATTAACTAATTACATTTAACGTGGATGTCTTTTTACGTTATTACCTTAAGTGGAGCATCACTACAGTAACCTCCTTCCTCTCCTCATTTAACGGTGAAGTAGATCAAGGCAACAAGTATAGGAGTTAGTGGGTTGATGTTGTGTAAAATTTTACTTCAGTGGAGTTCTTTAAAGAATTTCTCTTCTTCTGGGAGTCATAAACATTTGCACAATCCTTCTTTGACTTAAGTGAGTTCCAGATCAAATCCTGGAAGCTCAAAGTGTACTTAAAGATCTTCCAGTAATTACCTCTAAATGTCTCCTTATTTTGCAACAAGTACCATTTTGAAGGGTTAGTTTCCTGTGTAACTGAGACCATGTCCAGGCAATAGTAACACACAGTATTAGCTACTGCATAATTACGGTTGCTTGACAGTTTCTATTTTGCTTTTTCTTCAAGTCTCTTACTTTGCAGTTGAGATTTGAAATTTTATTCTCAGAAAGGGAACATACTTCCCCTGTATTTTATTAAAAAAAAAATCCTTGAATTATATTCAAATACACGAGGAATAATAGGAAGAAGAGGAAGGAAGAGGGAAACAATTCTTTGTTTAAAACAAAAAGAGGAAAAAGCTCTTTTTCCATGCAAAGCTAAGTTTCAGTGCCCCAGCAGAAGTTCTTAGAAGAACCCAGTCCCCTGCCCCAGGTGTGATCAGTTCTCAGGAAACACTGGGCTGAGTTCTCATCATCTACACTCTCATGGCCTTTCACTAGTCATGAAGAAACTGGGAACGCAGTATATCTGCTTCTGTAGGAACTGTTTAGTGAGATGTGCGCCCAATGGCAAAACTGGCTCATTCCATTTTTTATTGTTTTTTCTCTTCCTTAGTATTGCAAGAACAATTGTGCTTTACAAAGCTCTGTTTTAAAAGTCACACCACATTTTGAATGATGTGCTTTAAAATACATTTTTGTGATGTGAATTCTAAATGATTTCTGCTCCTGTCCCCAAGAACATGGATATTAGGTAGATGCTTAACAGAAGATTCTAGGTAGGTGCTTGAAGAAGATGAGCTTACGTATCTAGTAAGCTATCTACTACCTATCATTGCCTCATTAAAATGGACATCAGATGTCTTCCTGGGCTGTGAGAGCAGCAGGTGGGCTGTGCACAGCAGATTGTTCCAGTCTGGTTTCCATTGGGTTCCTACTGCAAATAATAGCTGACTCATCCATTTGGAATACTTCTTTCCAAGGATAAACTGAGCCTACCAATATAAATATGTGCAGTAGTTCAATCTATAAGACCCAAGCTCACCACTGATAATATTTGATAAAGGAAATGAGAGAATATGAAGGTAATGTAATCTTGGTGCCAATGAAAAACACTGTTGTATATTTAGCCTGCTTTTAAAGAGTACATACAACTAATATAGTTATATGGACATCCCTGCTTAGTTAAACATCGCTACTTCTTCTTGGAAATGCAGCTGCAAATTTTGGGAATTCACACTGCTGTTGTGATGATCCAACAGGTGACAAGTCTGTCTATAGAACTGCAGTTGATTTTGTTGGCAAAAGACAAAATGCTGCATCCAAAGAACTTCTGTTTCTCATATTCCTCCATTCTGGCTGGCTTCACCGTACAGCACTGAAGTTTGTTCACAAGAGATTCTTTTCTGCTCAGTTACATACAAAAAATAAATGTCCATAATTTTTCCTGGTATGATCATTGATTGTGCTCATAATCGAACAATTGAGACAATTGTGTACAGTGAGAAAAACAAATGTGACCATTCCCTTTTAGAACTGCTAGTAGTGAAATTGGGTCAATTTCACAAATTTTTGTTCTTGCAAATTGCAGAGGAAAAAATACTCCTCCATGGGATCAGAGTAGAATGCTACTTACATATGTCTTATTTTCTCCCTTGTGTTTTATTCAGTCTGACCAACTATGGTGTGAAACTACATGGGAAAGGAGAAGGGAGATTGTCTCTTTGTCAAGGGAATTGACAGAAAAAAGGCATGGAGTGAACTGGGCCCATAAATGTGCCGGCGGCCAGGAAGGTTGTCCTGGTTATTTTTTTCCTCACCTCATTTTGTCAAGGAGTTGTAAGAGTAAGGATCTTAGTAGTCTTCCCTAACTGAGTTTAGAATTGAAGAGACTGGTATGTGACAGTTGAGAAGATTTATGAGGTTTATGAAATCCAAGGAGTAATTCCTTTCAAAGATAACAACAATAGACAGGCCAGGTTCATAATGTACCTCACATTTTTTTTATTTGGAGATGGAACAGAGATGGTACAAATTCTAAACCTAGCCTTCTAATAGGCCTCAAGCATGATGCTGATCAAGTCACTCATCCCTTTCAGGCAATATCTTGGCTTCACTGATGTTACTGGAGCCAGGATTTTACTTCTTGTCTTTCACATGGAAGGATGCAGTGATCAGATGCATTTCTCACCTGGAGAGAGAGATTGTACACTACCCAGAAAGTTTGTGTGCATTACAGAACAGGAAAACTTTGTTGGGTAGGAACACTCAAGAAAACTGAGAGAGGAAAATCTGATGAGGTTCTTTTCTCTTCCTCGCAGTTACTGTTGCTATTCAGTCCATTATGCGTGTACGTTCTTCATATTTATGTATTTGTATATAAGAGAGTACACTCCTGAAAACTGCAATTTATTCATCTTGATTCATTGACCTCCACAGGAGAAGAGATAAACTATTCTGCTGATTTCCTAAATGTCTTCATACACTGTTTCAATTTTAAATTGGCTTGGGAATCAATTTGTTATGTAGAATCATCTATTCATTTCCTTTATAGCAGTTATTCCTTGAAAACGGATTTTGTCATTTGTGGATATCAGGCTCCAGCTCATCTGGCAGTAGCTCCTTTCTCCATGATCCATGTTAGGCCATAGAAATGCTCAAGAGATAAATGCTGTAGGCACTTCTGAGTGCCCATTTCCCTTCCCGGAGACTCCCAGGACCTATAGCATAAAACTATAGCTGATATTAGTAATTTGATTCCTGAGAGCCAAGAAGTGAAAAGTCATATAAACTAACCAGTAGGAAATGAGACTCCCACCTATTTCCAATGTACTTGAATTCTCCTTCATAACTGTAGTATTTTACAACTGACACTAGTAAATCTCATTACTTTCAGTCCATTTCTCCAATTTGTCAAATTAAATTTAAATTTTAATGATGTCCTCCAAATTGCTTGCAAGACATTATGAGATATTCTGCAGTGATTAAGTCATTAATTTCTAGTTTATTCAAGACATTAAGCATCAGATCAAGACATAATATCACTATCTAATTGAGAACTGCACTTAAATAAGAAGAGGGGTTTTGGCCAGCTCTAGAAAGACCAGCCTGGAGAAATGCTTACTGAACTGTTTCTGCAAATAACATTGCTGAAAATGTCAGAAAACCTCACAAAAAGTCCCTGATTAAACTTCTGGGTACTTTTTGTCCCTGAGTCTAGCTATTTAGACTAGATACAAGACACTGACACTGACCTACCTGGGTACTTTTTTTTAGTTTTTCTTTAGTGGCTTTAGGATTTTCTCCATGCTTTACACTTTCAGTTGCACATGTGCAGTTCTGTGTTTGTCTTCCCTGGACTGAGACCAGGGTAAATCCTGAAACATCAAAACTTCCTCTATGAACAAGTAAGATAGCATGTGTTATCTCCTACCCTTCTGGATGAGGACAAAAGACAGGACTTGCCTGCACCCTGTTGCATTCCAGTGGCACACCTACAGTATCTTCACAAAGCCCTCACTGTGAATCATGTGCAATTGGCACCTTTCATCACACAAGAGAGGCAGTATAGCCCAACCCAAGCACTTACCCATGCTCTAATCGTCCATTTCAATATTTGTGTGATTTGTCACTGGAACTTGGCATAAAATCCCGAGTGCATCATCTGACATCAGTTATTTTTCCACATTGACAGCCAAGAGGATACTTATGTGTACACTGAGAAAAAGAGAGGGAGAGGGAGAGATTCAATCTTCAAAGAGTTAATTTAAAGCAGCTTCTTTGCTGAAGCTTTCTGTGTTATCAATCTTTCTATAATTTTCTAAGTAGCCTTTTAATCTCTTGATTTCTACTCAAGGATCAAAGAATATGTATTTTCTGAACAGCTAACCTTACATTGTGGTTGATCCATAAAGCGCCAGGTTTTTTAAGAGAGCCATATGTGGAACAGTCTGAAGGTCCTTGGGCAGATACCCAAAATTACAACATCTCTGAGGAAGGCTGAAATGACTTTGTGGCTGAACTGACTTCAGGGAGGCTAGGAAAGGTGTCAAAGCAAGTAGGAAAATCTAGCCACTTGTTAAAATGAGCTTGAACAGAGCTTCAGAAGGAGCGCCAGGATGTTCAAATCCTGTTGAGATGAGCAAACGGGAGGAAATACTTTTTTAAGGCTAGCACAGAAACATCGTCCCCAAAGTTGTTTTTTGCTCATGGAAGGAAAGGAATTACAGCAAAGAGCAGAGGTCCCAAGGTGGGGGAGGGCAAACTCAGAAACCTGCATTATTTCAAAAAGCATGAAAAGTGCACATCTTTCTGCACTTGAACTATTCATACTCATTGTATGAGTAATCTTTGCACAGATGTTTCAGAAATATTTTTCAACTGGATAGGATATGAGTGCAAAAGAACAAAGCTTTTAGCTTGTTTGGTGGCCAAAACAAAGAAAAGTTAAATTTGTCTGTTGTTGATGATTTAACCATGTCAAATACTGGGTTAAAAATATGTTTTCAGTGAATGTTCAGTGTGCTTAAATGCAAAGTATTAGCTGACATCCTAACATACATTGAAGTTAATATCAAAACTAGTAGAGAAAACACTCTAGCATGTGGATAACCAAACTGTGAAGTGACTGATATATTGGATCTAAGCTGGATGCTCTCTTTCTGTGTCATTAGATTGTGTATAGAGATTTCAGTTGCGCTTGGTCTTATTCAGGGTTTTACATAAATGATACAGTAAAATGGCAGGACACCTGGAGAAAAGCTGGCTCTGCTGCTGAAAGTAACTTCCAGGGATCACAGGAAACTTCACCTGCCACTGCTACTGCTGGCCACAGTTCAGAAATACAACAATTTAACAGCAAAGGACTGAGCCATTATGTTGAGCAGTTTGCTAGGAGCATTTTCAGTGCACTGTGTTGTTTTTTTTTCCAGAATTCACCAGTGTTTAGCCAACAAGAAATTCTGGGTTAATTGTTTTCTTTTTCATAATACTTTGATTATAAGTAGTAGAAGGAAAATCATCCAAATCAAGAAAACACAAAAATAAAATTTCACTCCTACTGATTCTTAAAGTATAAGATCCAAATCTATTGAGTTTAGTGGAAAGACTCTGTCTTTAAAAGGCTTAATTCAAGCTTTTAAAAGGATTTTAAAAATATGTTTGTAACTACAAATCAATACAAAATCAGGAAAAACCTAGCTCTGTATTGATTTTGACAGAGGGAATCATCATAAGATCCTTTATAATCTTCCTACATGTTTATTCATAAAGTATGCTACAGTGGGAACACACTAGATGACTTCCAAATTTAAACTGGTTAGAGATCCTTTAGGGGGTTCCTGGTTGTTATTTGTACAAATTCACCAAAACAGATGATGTAGTATCAATAGTAATTGAATTTTCAGTTAATAGATTACTATTGAATTATCAGAACAGCAGGTTATATTCTTCTCTAGAGATGCCTTAAAGTGTATTGTTCAAGAATTTTTCCAATGAAAATTAAAAACATGTTTTCTCTATTGCCAAACTGAAAGAGAAAATCCCACAAATACAGCGACTATTACAGTTCACTCAGGACATACAGAGATTGGACAAAATAATGCATAAGCAATAGATGATCAATATAACAGCCTAAGTAATTATAAAAATCTGGCTTCAACCTTAGTTTCATTAAAATGCACAATCAGAAACATATTTTTCCTGCTTTATCTCCTTCTTTTTTCTCCATCTTTTTCTTTTCTGCCTTATTACTGAAACAAATGTGGGGAAAAATAGAACAGAAAAAGAAAAATGTTGGAAAATCTTATTTTAATGCAGAAAAAGTGGGGGGAAAAAGAAAAGTTTTTAAGAGAATCATTTTCTAGGAATCATTGTTTTAGAAACAAGTGTGTTATTGGTCAAGCTCTGCAATCAAAGAATTCTGAGAGCCTTGGTGAAGAAGCATTATGGAACTCACTAAGAGGAAGGATGCTTTGATATGTCATCTGGTTAAATAAAGACCCTATGGTCTTCTTCCTAACAGACAGAATGAAAAAGTTAAAAGAAACATTCCCATAATGTTAAGAAGTCGTTGCCTTCCTCAAGGAACATCGTAACTGATGAAGCAATTAAGTTTGAAACATTTTAAAATACTTTTGGTCAAATGCATTTGTGCTAAATGACTTCACTCTGACAAAGATCTATTCTTACTCATAAAGACAGTACTCATCTGTACTTCATTTTCGAACAGGCTTTTTCAAGAAATGCTTCGTACTGCAGAGCACAAGATGATGAATACCGCTTAGAAGTTACGACTCCTTTGCAGAGGGTTGACTTGTTCATGGGCCAGTTCAACAACATCCTGTTAACTTCGATATCTGTCTTCACCAAAGGGAACCTTACCATTGCCAACCTGGGAACTTCAGAGGGCCGTTTCATGCAGGTAAATATTACCTTCACACTAAAAAACACTCTGGAGTTTTGCAGAACAGGGAAAAGTGAGGACCAGTATTATCCAGTTTAGCAGGGTGTTAGAAAATTCAAATTGCTGAACAAAATAGAGCCTCTGGAACATAAACAAAGCATCTAATGGAGCATTCAGCATTTTAAACATTCACATGGGATTTGTGGTTTGGAGCAATGGTTCTGGAGCAAATTCCACCACAATCTCCAATTAGTCCATCTGGTTAAGTTCAGAGATCTGTTTTGGTCCATACAAACTAGATTTCTTTCAAAGGCAAATAAACTACACTTTCTGTCCTGCATACATACCAAATATGCTCCAACCCCAGCTGGGGGTAGAAAGGTCTAAAAGAATGACTGATTCTTCAAACTGTTTCAGACATGTGCTTCATATGGTCATTTGATCTAGAAGATCAGATTAAACCTAACTTGAAGTAAAATGCCTAAACAGCTTATTGTGCAGAAACAGGAGCGTTAGTTGTTTCTAGATACTGATCCACTTTTATGGCACCAAATTACTTGCTATTGTACCCATATGAGATTATGACTCACAGCTGAAGAACTGAGATTAACTTCTTCCCCTGCATGCTTACAAATATCTCTGATTGCATCTTAGATTTTACAAGTCATTCTCTTCACACTGTTCTTTTGGACAGCATTTCTTCCTGCCCTAAAACAGGTTTTCCATAATAAGTGGTAAATTACGCTCCTGATGTCTGTCTCCCTCCACTGAGTGCATAACTGATCTAGGTAGGTAGACTAGTCTGCAAGCCTTCTTTGTAGGTGAGCAAAATAAGTCTAACCCATAAGGCCAGCAGTCTTTTTGAAGTTTGTCAGTCACACATAAGAAGAAAAAATCCTTTGAAAGCAATGAGGGCTGCCTCTATCTACCCATCTTACTTCAAGCACTGTCAGCCTGCAATGACCACCTTGGAGAGACTGGCTTCTAGAACTGCCAAGGGGTCCAGCCTGGGTGTGTGTCAGCCTGGATCCCTCTTGTACCCAACTATCTGTGTCCTTTTCACTCTGACAGTGGTATTTGTCCTGAACTGTTGGCAGTCTGACTATCCTTACTCTGTGGGCTGATGAGTCATCAAAGATAGGAGTGTTATCCATCAACCATTGTTAAACTACACCAAATAAGAAGGCCATCATGAGCTGCTGTGCCCTTTCAGCTTTCACATTCTGGCAACCTTCCGTTAGAAAACACTTGGGCACTGCACCTTCTTAACAATCTTTGTAGAATGTAAGTAAGTCATCAGATAAGTCTAAATAACATGCTTTCTCTTTCTTCTCTCCCTTCCCCTCATTCTCTGTCCTTATTACACCCAGTAGGCAGGTTTGCATACTGCCTCCAGTATTTGTTAACCCACAGTTGGTACATATTTTGGTCAAAGGGCAGCCAATACCCCGACTACTGCCTTCTGCACAGACTGGATGCAGAATCTGTCCCATACTGCACAGTCTGTAGGGCTCCTGCAAATAGGGAGGTCAAAGTAATTTTCCACAAAGAACAGGTGGAAAACAGGAGAAAATCAGAGCAAATTACATTTCTCCTTTCCCTCTAACAGATAGGAATTTAACAAAATGTTCAGTGACAACCTTGCCAGTTTTGCCTGAACTTTCTTTGACAGCCTCGTTATCTGTAAGGTGCAGGAAGTCTTAAGGCAGGAAAGGCAAATGCTAAGAGCTACGTGCTAAGCACAGGAGCAACATACGCTCTGCTCTTAAACATAGATTCTGCTTCACACAGCGAACATGAGCAATTTGTTTAATCTTTCTGAAGCCATTTCCCTATCTAAAAAATACAGTTAGTAACAACCGCTATCTTACTCACTGCATTTGTTTTTGGCTGTCACAAAGCTTTTAGGGAGCTTTGGTGGAAAGCACAAGCCAGCATTATTTTTATTTGCAAGATTCCTTAAATTATTCATTCAAGTCCTGAACCACACATTTCATTCAGACATTTACCCAGTTCACGGAACAATTAAAATATTTCCAGGATACATTTCCCATTCCAGGTTCAGCTACAGATCAAAAGAAAGGCTATTGTGTAAACTGCATATTGCCATTAGCAGAAATATTCTCATCATTGAATGGGATTGGCTTGAGTTACAGAGGGAAGATATCATTGGTCTTACATTGTAATAAGAAGGAGCTCTTTCTTTGAGAGTTTGGTGTGACCAGCAGGAGAATAAACATACTAAATAGCTTTAATGACACCATCTCCAAATAAAATGCTTAGTGTTTTTTTTGTTTGTTTGTTTTTCTCTTTAAATGGTCTTGGAAGGAATAGTAAGTCACTAGGATGCAGAATGTAATGTTCACTTCCATTAAATCTTTTATTTTTTTAACACTTATAGCTATCTAAGAAGTGCTTTCAAACATGCTCATCAGCAAATGTCCAACAAAAGCAGATTGTCAGTGTTTCTATGGAAATATAGCTATTAACTGCAATGAGAAGGAAATAATTAAATACTGAGATATTAAACTAACACTACCGAAGGATTAAAAAGTCAGGATAATCTAACAGTAACTTAATTCGTCAAAACAATATCTCCAGTCACTTCCCCATATTTTTTAGCAAAGAAATTTAACTGCTCTTTTTTGTTTCATTCACAAAGCTATTGTAATGTGTTGCAAGGAATCTTCTGTTTTTGCCCTTATTGCACACCCTTATTGCACACCTACCTTTTGCACAGTGCATCATTTGCACTATTATTTTTAGCTCTTTGTACAGGAAAATGTTGGATTTTCTTGTGCAATCTACTTGTGACTTGCTGCTATTCAGAGTTGACCATGCCTGTACAGAGAGAGATTTGCTTTCAGAGAAAATGAGTTGCATGGTTCTGTCTATCAGGGAACCTGTTTTATAACAGGTTATATTTGTATTAGTATCTTCATAATATATTTTCCTAGAAACTATCTAAAAGAGAAAGAAAAAATATATATTCAAATATGGATTTCCTCTAATGAATGCAGTTCATCTTGTATTTAGATCCTCTCTGAAGTACTAAATCTCAAGTCTATGTTTGGACAATTTAGTTTGTGGCATAGACTTCAGCACTAGCAGTTATCCATGAGATTAAAAGAAATAGTTGTACAGTAGCTCTCTCTCTGGCAACTGCACCCATAGGTGGAGAAGCAAGCTGCTGATACTCAATTCAAGAAAAAATTATTTGAAAAAGTTTCTCACATTCACCTGATCCTCCTTTCCTTTCTTTAATTTTTCTTGCTCTCTTTCTATCTTCTTTTGAGCTTTCTTCTGCTCATCACTTTTTGCCCTTCTACCAACACCTCATCTCTGAGTCTGTTTCCATCTCCATTCTTTTTCTGCTGTTTACCATGTACTTAAAGCACAGCATTTCTGCAAAAGTCAGGAGAAGGTTTAATATATAGTTTCTGAGAACACAGTTTTTCCTTCTGTTGATGATGGCTAGCTGATTCTAGGTTTTTGATGTATTTAGAGCCAGGTGACATTGAATCTTTAGAAGTGATTCCACTGAAGCTTATGGCTGTGCTAATGACCCAGCATTTATCAGAGAATAGCCTGTATTTTGCTTCTTTAAAAAAATCATCAGAGGAGCCAAAAATAATGGGATTGCAAAAGCAGCTATGCTTTACCCAGTCAGCAAATAGTCACCTGTTGTTTTCTGCTTGTGCTTTTATTTAGATTAAATAGAATTATGCTCTTTAACAGCTCTGGAAAGCACTAATACACTAATACTGGAAAGGAAATGCAGCTGCCTTTACTAAACTTATATTTTTTCAGCCAAAATCTAAAACTAAAATCAAATTGATCTAGATGGTCCAAACACAGAAGATTCATGAGTTCTTTTAAGGAAGATAATTGGGGCCGGAAGGCGAATTCCAAAGCTCTCCGGTGCATAATTGCAGCCCATTGACATACAGAGCATGTTTTGGCTGCATCAGAAATGTTAAATCTTTATTTGGCCATGAATAGATTGGAGTTTGTAGTTTAGTAAATATTGTGGAGTTTCTGCTACAACACAGAGCAGTAATAATTTTTCTAAGACAGCTGACACGCATGAGACGGGTAAGAAAAATGGTTTTACTTCCTTCCTAAGCTGGAGCCTGACAACAAGCTTTTTTTCTCCCTCCTTTTTTTTTCTGTTGAGAAGTTGCAGCTGTTTCGACCTTTCTTATTGTGCTTGTTTTCAGAGTGTGACTGGGAACAGAGGCTGAAAGTACAGCTGTTGGGTGCAAAGTGAATCAGGTATTTCACAGTGGTTATTTCATTAGAAAACAGCACACAGTCACACTACCATAGCTGTGGAATCATATTTGCAGCTGATGTAAACCAGTTTTACTCCCCTTGAGTTAAAGTAATTACTCTGAGGATACTTTCATAACTGGAAAAGACACATTTATTACCAGTCAGTATTTCGGGGAAATTAGTTTGTCACAAATAAATAAGTTAATAAAATCCATGCTATATTAAGATTAAACATCTTATCGTTTTGGTCAGCTCCAAGGTGAAGCTTTTTTTTTTTTTCCTGAAATGTTGTATTACTTCAGAGAGTGAGTTCTGAGTAATGAAGAAAAGTTCTTCAGGAAGGGGAAATCTCTCTGATAGCTCTGGGAGAGTGGGATATGGGGAAGTTTTAAAAGATCCTAAAAGCTCACATTCAGTTACACTGGCCTTAACAATGTACAAGAGGCTGATACCTCTGATGAATGCAGAAGCTGGTTTTCAGCATAACACTGTTGGGAAGCAGAGCACTGCATATGCTGCACACACCTGAAGCTGACATCACTGAGGTCAAACTCAAGCAAAAGCACTGCTTGTTGGTTCCCTGCTTCAGGAAGAGGGACAGGAAAGCTTTTGCTGTAAGCTTTACAACTACTATGAGTAACCACTCTCTTTAGGTACAGTTTTGGCAGGTAGCGTCATATCACCCAGGGATCTCCTGACTATAGAAGCTAAACTCAATGCAGAGACGTGCAGCACTGGGCTATGCATGGGGTGAGGATCTCCTGCAGGTGTCCTCTCATCTCTATGGGGCAATACGGTGTCCATCCTGTTGTTCCTGGAGGGAAGAGTGTCTTCCTGTGGGTATCCATACACCCTGAGATGCAGTCAGTCCCTCATTGGTTGCAGTCCTGTGCAGTTTGGCTGGATATGAGCCAGGGCTAGCTGAGAAGCCAAGCGTTGGCAAGGCATGGTCACACACTGTCACATCTGAGCAGCTTCTAGACTGAATATGGCTTGGGGCATGAGAACCAAAACATGCTAGCATAGATAGTCCTTGTTGGCATAGAGCACATCCCTCACTACAAGCCACTCACCCTCCTCGGGGCCTCTGCATTTGTTTGACATGAGACAATAACAAATAGGAAGCTTTTTTTCTAGGTACCCATTACATCTCAGTATTTTTAGCTGGATTTTTCAGCTAAGAAAGGAAGTACAGGGTTTGAATGAAGATTTCAGGACAGAATGGGGAGATGTATGAGGCAAGTAAGAGGACAGACCAATATTTCTCCCAGTACTCTCCTGTGTCTGGTACTCAGTGGCCCAGAGATTTCCTGAGCTGGAAATTGCACCCGTGCCTGGTGTTTAATAGTCCTTAATAGTCTTTTAATAGTCCATAAAGGAATTCTTTTCCATTAATTCTGCTTATTGGTTTTTGAATTTATATGTTGCTTTGCCCTCCATAGTATCCTGTGACAATGACATTATGCTTTGAATGATGAAGAGACTCCTGTGGGATTTCCTTCATCTGCTGCCTTATCTTTTCTTTTGGTGCACCCCATTCTGTATGATGAACAGGAACTCAGCTCATGCAGATCAATGGTTTGGGAAATTTTCATGTGCAGAGCAGAAGTCTGTTGGCTTTCATATATGAGTACAGAACACTTGACAGTCACATTCATTTCCCAGGAATACTTATGATTAAAAACAAACACCACCACCAAACTATAACACACACATCTCATTTCCCTGAAAAGAGAAAAATCAGTATGTGTCATAGCTGCTTTCATAGATTACATGCCAAGCAACACAATGCATGTTAAAGAAATGAGTATAGAAAAATTAATCACATCTGCTTTTTATTTGGAACTGCACTCAGCGCTTGGAAAATTGTGTCCCAGAATTCAGCAAGAGAGCCAGGCATCCAGCGTTGCTCTCCTCTTGTAAACAGTAAAATGACAAAGCCTCACTGCTTCAGGAATTGAGGCTCAAAGCCATGGTGCCTATTAGCAAAATGGCTGGATACAGAGCAAGGGAGTACAGCGCTTTGCATCTTTTAGTACAGTTATTCAGTTCATCTATACCACGGCACAGTGCAAGCCATTTTCACCTTTGGGCTGGTCAAACTTCTTTTGACCTAGTTCCTTTCCTATTAGATAAATATTATTTTAATAAAAAAACACCAGTGCAAGTGGCAAGCGTTGGTGGAAGCAAGTGCAAGGAGGTCACAAATACATAAGCATGAATTTTAAACCGGGCAAAGCCAGGAGGAAGAAAGAGAGATGGGATATGAGCAGTCATTGCATAAGCTGTCCTACTCAGTGCCCACTCCTGTCCTGCCTTTGCAGACCAGAAATTTACCTGGCTTTTCAATATTGACAGTCTGGAGTGTTCAAGCTAAATGCAAAATATGCATGCATGTATTTATAAGAATGTGAATTGCTGGAAACCTTCTCACTTCGTCATTTTTCAACCAGAAGAAATCTGTGGCAAAATCTATGTAGGTGATGCTTTCATACCTATATCTCAATTTTTAACAGTTCTTTCTGTGGTAAAGAGAGTATCTTGATGATCCCAGAAGAAAATACCAAACAGTACATAATGTAGAATCTGCACAGTCAAATTAACATTAACTCTTGCTGACAAACAACTGTTCAAGGAACACACCTGTTTTAATATTCCATTTGAATAGAGAAGCTTACACCCTTCAGGGATGATCCATTATACTCTCCATGGATTAGGATGATATACAGCATTTAGAGAGCTACATATGTGCCCTTTGCAAGGTTTTGCCACATATCCTGAGGCATTTGAGGCATTACAGTAAAGTTAACCCTGAGCCTATCTCTGCTGGGTAATGGCCTCCACCTGCCAGACATCTAGGGAAAGAATAACAATACGATAATTAGATGTGATTCCTTTAAGAAGGTTTCTCATTTTTGTAGAAGATATTCCACCATACACACAGTAACATTTGTAATTCAACCCTGCTGACCAGCAGAACTGAGCATCAGAATGATTTTGTTTTAAAGCCATTGCATGCTGTTTTTCCTGTTTTTCAACTTAAGTGATTACAGTCTAACTGATGGTAATGAAAAAATATTTAAATGAATTACTTTGATGTTCACAGACATAAGTGATCACTGGCTTCCAGTATAAAGGATATATTAAATAATATATTATTTAATTAATTAATTAACCATTGACCATTATCGTTGTGGAAGTACTTAGAGCTGCATGCAAAGATTACATACTTTTTTGTGTTTCTCTTAAAGAGAGAGACATAAATATTGTTTTTGCTTTAAGAAGGATGTCTAGGGTTGTAGCTACTAATTAGGAGTGTGCAGCTTGGGGTGTTTTTTATAAGAGCATCAGAAGAGCCACATGGGTTCAAACTAAGGGTCAGTCTAGCTCAGTGCTCTATCTCCAGCCACAGTAACAAAGGAACACCTAGGGAGCAGGGCATGGTGTCTAATACATTCTCCTTCAAACCTCCAGCTATGTTTGCTTCTTCAGTTCTGGGTATTTTCCGAGCTGAAAAATTGGGTTTTGTCTGTTTAGCTCTTTCCATGTCCAAGTGGAATTTCCCTTTAAGTGTGCATTCCTCTTGCATTTACATCCTTTGGCAAGGAGTCCCACAGGTTTGTCACATATTGATAGGAAGTCTTACTCTTCTGTTTATTTTGAACCTGATTCTCACTTTTGCCTCTTGATGGTATTTAGTTCTTCGTTTGGAAGAGATTAAATGGTCAATCTCTATCCACTATCTCCTTGCCACTCAGGATCCTGTATGTCTTTTTCATATCCCACCTACAAAGTCAGTGCTTCCATATTTAATCTACTCAGTCATTGTTTATTTCAGCCTTTTGATCACCTTTGTTACTTTTCTCTGAACCTTTTCCCCTTTTAATATATTATTTTTGTTATGAGGCAACCAGAACTGCACAGAGAGTTCAAGGATTGGACCAGTCATTAATTCATATGAAATAAGGATCTTTCCCAATTTGTTCTCTAATCCTTTTCTAATAATGTCTAAGTTTTGTTTTTTGACTTCTATTGAGCAGAGAGATTATATTTTCCTGGAACTATCTATCATGTATCGCTTTAAATTTATCTTCTTTGTTCTATTTCACCTGCCATTTTATTGCCTTGACATGCTGTCTTGTAAAATCCTTCTGCCATCCTTCATAGTCTGTCCTCATCCTTATCACCTTGAAGGCTTTCAGTTCTTCAGCAAACTTTGTCACTGGACTGCTCACACACTTCTTGAACTCATTTATGCATACATTAAACAGCACAGACTCTTGCAGAACACCCCTGGTGACTTCTGACTATTGCAGGAACTGACCATTTATATCTAGCGTCTCTTTGTTCTCTGTTTGTCAATTATTTATCTTCGCATGTCTTCCTTCTCTCTTAACTGCTTGAGTGCAGGTGCATAGGTATGCTTTCATTTCTTGTACGCTCTGAAGAAATGCTTGATATCTCATTAAAATGTTAGAAAATAAAAATGAAGGAAAAAAGAAAGAAAAAGAAAGAAAAGAGAGAAAGAGAAAGAAAGAAAGAGAGAGAGAAAGAAAGAAAGAAAGAAAAAGGCCAGCACTTGGGCAATCAGGTTTATAGCCTCTGCAAAGAGAAATCCTTCTGTAGTACTGAACGCTTTCCATTGTAGAAGTAGCCCATATGTGGTAGTGCGGCCGCATTAAGACAACGCCAAACAGTACACATACCAGCCCAGTCCCAAGCAATAAAAATCAGAGGTATCTGAGAGTAACACTAGAGTCCTAAGTAGCCTCTTCTTCATGCTGTAGAAACTGTCTTAAAATCCCCTTTCTCTTCAGGATTATGATGCATAAGAGTAAGATAGAATTTCAAGGACTGGACTGATGTGTGCAGAAGTGGCACAGTTATATAGGGCAGAAAGAGCTTTTCTGCATCCTGAGTCTGTTACTGCAAAGCTGTAGGCTGGCAAATTAGTTCTAGGAAAACAGCAAACTTTTATTCCACAGTCCCAAATGAGTTAGGAAGTGTAATTTGAGCTCCTTCTATGTCATGAGGTCAAAGTCTACTCACTTGGGCCTTGTGCAGGTGATTTGACTATCAGCCCCAGCACAACAAATATTTAATGTTTAATGTACCAAATAATTTTCCAAGATTGTAGAGATAAGGGATCCAAATTTTCACGTATCGTTATGAAGTTGCAACACGAATGTCTATAAAGGGTTAACACTGTGGCTCAATCAGAAAGAATGCTTGGCAATAAGAGGAAGCCTGGATTAATGATAGAAAAGAATTCTTAGCATTTTATAGCAGTGGGTATTCGAGATGAGACATGGCTAATGATCAACTAAAAAGGTATTTGCAGCTGTGGTGCTACCTCTCCCCATAATGCCAACATTAATCAAGCTTTTCCATGCAGCTTTGCAGTCTGTTCTATTTTTCATTGTCCTGAATATAAAAACAGAGCTTATGCCCTAATACACTGAGTCAGAGACCATACTTCTGTGTCACCGAAAATGATCAGACCGTATCGATTTCTAAAACCTGGACTTTCTGTACTGTGAAACAAACCTATAGCAAATTCTTCAACAATGCCAGTTTCATTTTAAGGGTAAAAAAAGCTTCTTGTAACCGCAAACTGTAAGTACCTCTGGGATGAGACGCATTTATCGCCATGAATTAACTGCTCATATATTTTATTTAAGTCTTGAATTACAACAAAACATCAGCTGTAATTACAGCATCTCTAAGTCAAGTTTTGGAGTCAGCCATCTTGTTGAAAGACCTTGGCAATGTGAGAAATGCCAGTGAAATTGTGTAAGTCAATGTCCTGGCTGTTCTGATTCTGCCTTAAGAGTTAGGAGAAAAGCTTCATTATAGAAAAAATGAAACGTTTGACATACAAGTTATTTTCAGAATAGCTTCGATCTTGTCAAATAATGATCTCTACTGAATATCAACTTCTCAACAAATGCTGATTATCTAAATTCCTTAAGTAAACTACACATGATGCAGCTTTTGAAATATGAACATGATCTTCCCTTATGTAAACAATCCTCTGCCTTTGTTGTCTGATGCTATCACACTGGGTGCACATCCTTCTGGATCACCGACCCAAGCCTATAAAGTCTTGCTATCAGATATCCACCCCAATCTGCAGATGCTTTATGCCTGTGCTTAACAACCATGACTCATCCCATTAAAGTCAATAAAGTTACAGTAGTAAAGTCAAGCATGTGTTTGTAGGAATAGGCCCAAATTCTCAGAAGTATTTAGGTAACTTAAGATGAAGAGAGATGACTAGTGGGGGAATTTCATACTGGTGTGACTAATCTCTTTAAGATCTCCTGAAATTGAGAGAGAGAGGGCTCTTAGAAAAGAGCTTCCGGACAACTAAATTAGGCTCCTGTTTTGGAACATCTTCTAGAGAAGCACTCCCTGCTGTTTTAGAGGTGCTGGAGATTGTTCTAGACACCCACCTCATACAGAAATCAGCAGGAGCTAGACCTCAAGGTGCCCAGCTTCATCTTGTCATGGGCCTGTCTGCAGCAGCAACCACCTCAGCAGCTCTGGGTATCGAGCTCCGTCTGCTTGTGGCTTTGTAGCACTGCTCATGGCCAGTCTGGTCCTGCCATAGCTTTGCACTCCAACAGCACCAAGGCCAGATAGTAATGACACATGGTGTGATTTACTTTTCAAGATGAAGGACAAAGGTGAAAATAAATGAAAATATATTTGACCTTCAATGGCCTGAAGTCTCCTTTAACTAGACATTGTAGCTACAGGTCTTTTTTTCTTGAATGTACTCCTAAATCTACAAGGCTAAGTGACCCATCTTCATCTTTTATGGTTGATTTTTAAATACTTGAAATTATAGGATCTGAAAGTATGCAGTGACTTCTTCATATTTTAATAAACACGACGCATTTTGAGGATCCCTCAACAACCATGATTTTGCTGTGTTAAATAAAGTGGATTTTATAGAGGCTTAATCAGATCATGATGAAACATTATGCAAAACATTATGCAATGTAATGCAAAGTAATTAATGCAAACAGAAAAGTGGCAGCGATGTGAGAAAGCCAAGCAGGATGCATTTGTGTCACATGTTGCCTGTTGATTTTCCAAATTTCTGTCTTTCTTAGATAGTGGTTTCCCGCTCCGAGCCCACAGCTCCACACGTCAGCTTTCAGCTGGACTCCCACCCCGTCTCTCCCCAGGTTGTTGTCGAGCAGTCGGCAGCAGCAGATGGCTATACCCTGGTAGTGACTGGAAAAAAGGTGGGTGGTTCATAATCTCATCATTCTGCATCCCGCGTAAACCTGTGCCCAGAGCAGCAACTTTTGGTAAGGGCAACTATTTACACTGTGGCTTTATGTTCTGCATCCTCCCAACCTTTCCATTCCCTTGGGAACACAGAAAAAGCAAGTTTCCTCCAAGAGTTTGTTTTCCCTACTAAACAAACCAACAGGCTAAGATTGAGAAATGTTTAACTAATGTAAGAACTGTGATATAAAGTAACAAAAACCAGGAAATGCAAATTTGAGGCTGAATGTCTGTCCTTAATTCAAGTGCTTGCAAAGAAAGCTACACAATGACTTAAGAAAAGAATGTATTCAGAATTTCCCGACTGTTGTTCATTTGTGTCATAACATTATAACTTTTTAAAAAGAGGTATGTGTCCAAGTCTTACGTGGGTGTGTTCAAAATTGGAGATGCTGCTCATGGTAAGGTCTGAGGAATATTTTCACAGGCAGATTACAAGGGGTTAACAAAACATGAAGAGTTATCATAAATATGCTGTTGTCATTAGTAGGATATGCATTGTAGAGTGAGTTTAGAACATCGTTGCATTAGCAGATAATATTGCAGATAATCCTAAACCTTAATCGTAAGCAATAATTTGACTCCTTGAGTTCTATAGGAATTTAAATAAATAAATCAGCCATTACTAAAGATGGTTATTAATCATTTACTAGAAATGTATTAGATATTTATAAGAGTAATTTTCAAAGAGAATGTCCCCAAAAAGTTTAAGAACGGTACTGAAGTATAAAGTATACTTATCTAATGATGCAAATATATGCTAGTATTTATATTCTGACCAAAGGTAACATATATTTAGAAGTACTGCTATCATACCTATTGTGATATTTTGAAAAATAACATCATTTTTAATTTATGTTTCAGATATAGGGTAAGTTTTCTGATAATAGGTGTTAAATACTGTATTTGGGCCATTGTGTGCCCAGTGTGTCACGGCTGCCAGTGCAGCCTCACCAGAGCCAAAACAGCTACCATGATTGGTTTTGCAAACATGTGAACTAAGACATACTGAGACACACTGCTTTTTCCAAGAATTGCTACAGAACTGGGAGGAGCACACTGCTGTTTCCATCAGCAAAAAAATGCTATCTTGCTGTAAACACCAGATGCCAGTAGTAACTGTATATAACATTAAGATGCCTTTAGGGTTTCTCCCAAGTGAATTTAAAATCATGTCAGTTAAATTACTTAAAAGATCCTATAATTATCGAGCTAAAGAGAAGTCGAACCACAACTTGCACAGCTGAAATCTGAGTAGCACTACAACACAGCGCATAAATTGAGACTCCTTGCCAGCTAGCGCAGACGTTTGAAGGCTCTGTATGCCATCTCTTTCCATCGACAGATAACCAAGGTGCCGTTGAACGGGCCGGGCTGCCACCACTTCCAGTCCTGCAGCCAGTGCCTGCTGGCGCCCACCTTCATGCGCTGTGGCTGGTGCGGCCAGCGGTGCTTGAGGGCTCCCGAATGCGACGGAGGGACCTGGACCCAGGAGACCTGCTTGCCAAGAGTTTATGAGGTAAAACCACCTGCTCCTGGTGTTTACATACCACAGGTAGTGCACAGGGGCTGCTGGCCAGCCCACAGAGTGAAGGGCAGCCTGCCCACTGTCCTTCAGAGTGTGTCATACCCAACAGTGCCCACACGATGACCATTTGCCATCACTACTTTAATGTTGCCTCATTAGCCTAAAGGATTGGATGTGTCTTTAGGGTAGGTATATAGGAAGAGGTGCCGCCAGATGCTCAGTCAGTGAATACAAGAAGCAAAGGAGAGGAGTTTCCATGCTCATTCCAGCAACTGGGCCCCAGGAGAGGGGACAGCCAGAGGCTGCTCTCTGTGGGCTGGGGCCTATGAGGAGTGTGCAGGGACAAGGCAGAGGAGCACAGCTCCACCGCTTGTCCCTGTTTCCAGTTAGCTGTGGTCAGCGTAAGATTTGCATGGGCTGACTGAACATTTAACCAAGCTGTTTTGAGTGAGGTCTGGCACAGCTGTGAAGGCTGAGGTTTTAGGATCATCAATGGACTAGTAAGCTGAAGGAAGAGCAAGCATAAAGCTCTCCACTAGCACTTGCACCCACTAACTTTTAACACATTTAAACTATATTTTCAGCTAAAAAATACATTTTCCTCTGGGAATACAGCTTTTAAATGGAGATGAAACTTTGACACTCTAAACTCCCAGGGAGAAAGGGAGCAAGTATTGCTTTCTTTCAACCAGGCAGATGATTTCATGGACAACAACATTTTAAAGAGTATCCAGGCAAAACTACTGTAGAATTTTATATTTGCTAGTAATCTGGAAATACATTCATACAGGTAGGAACTTTTTCACATTTCAGATACAAAATTTAGAGCTAAACCAGAAAAAAGCTCAGTGAACAGACAATGAAGCATTCTAGAAATCAAACCCAAAATGGATTGAAAGATGTGTGCATGTGTGCACACATGTAAGTGTGTTTGCCTTGCCTTCAATTACCGTCTACCTTTGGATAAAGGAGATGTAAAAAACTGCTAACTCCAAAGGTGAATCATTTTCTTTCACTTTACACAAGATCACAGACATCTCAAAAAAGCTGTGGTAGATGATCAAATAGTCCTTTCTGGCCCTCACTTTTAAGAGACTATGAGTCACCAATGCAAAGACATACACTGAGAATTAGTCCTGGCCTATTTTTATATACTTGCTCAGGACCAAACCATCTTTCATAGCTTGTTTTGTCTTTCCTAGAGCTCAAGCACAAGTAGTAACCCTTAACATTTTTTCTCAGCAAAACTTTCCAGCATAACAGTGTATTTCCATTCATCCAGAAAGATTTCTAAGGCTTGGAACTGTTTTATTTCTGAATTTCAGAGGTGCTGAGCTCCTACAGTCCTCTCTGATTTCAACCTACATGTGCTCAGCAAGTTTAAGAAGCAAGTGCCCATGCAGAGATACTTAGACCAAGAAGTGTATCCCCAAAGCCACCTCTGGGGTCCCTCTGGAGCTACTGGGAGGACTCATCCAATGGAGCGTGCCTTAGATGTGGGTAGCAGGCAGGCATGGCACCAGCCGTACGCTCCCCTTCTCCATGCACTGCTCTCAGCCCTACACGCTCAGCACAAGCCCAGTCTGCCCCTGTAATGGATATGGATCCATGGCAGTGTTGGATCTTGAAGGCAATCTCGAATTACAGTGTGCCAGCATTGGTGTTTCTTCTAGTTTCTTCTAGAAGGCCTGTAAGGAAAAAAAATACAGCTGAGTACTCAAATCCCTTTGGATTGCTAGCTGTTAAGACAGATTTCATGCTCTGCTGGACCATGACATTTAACATTATTACTGAAAAAAATATAAAACAGATTATTCATCATCTTCTGATCTGTCTTTAAACCCATATGCATAAAATATGAGAAACAAGCTTGTTTTGTTCCTAACAAACAGAGGATGACCTGCTTTGCATAGTATTTGAAATTCAGTCCTACCTCTCTAATATTTTGCAGATTTCTGAGAGGCATATTGCTTAGGATATGTCATATGAGCACTTTAACCTGAGGGGAACGCGGAGGGTCTGACCCAAAGAACATTAGATGAGTCTTCAAATAACTTTTCTCTCATTATTGCACAGAGCAATGTGCAGTAGGAAAGAAAAATATATATATATATGAGATTTTCATCTCAGAAAGAATGGTGGAGAGGAAGCACAAGGCTCTCCCATTGGGGTCCTGCTGACACTTTGGCTCTCTGCCCTGCTCTAAGCATTTTTCCTTGGAGCCATTGGGCTCTGCCCCACAGTAGCATAGTACTCCACAGATGTGCCTCCACCAACCACCCTGCCAGCACCAGAGTGTGTTTTGTCAGCCTGAGTGACAGCACTAGAAGAGCTCTGGGGGACTCAGAGGATTCTCACTTGGGATAACTCCATCATGAAACAAATTGCAGGCATCTGCATGCAGAGTTCAGGTCATTCTGAGAGGTGAACTGCGTGGAAGGAAAAATAAACTGGTCTCCCTCTGGATTCTTTGTTGTGGCTAAAAGCCTGGGATGGTGTGTTGTTGTTTTGAAAGTGAGTCATTTTAGTTAGCTTTTCTTGCAGAAGTATCAAGAATATCAGGCCTTCTGCTGCCTGCTTAGATTGGAGGTTTTGCTGGAAATTTCAGATGTGGCCTCTGCGTGTTCTTCACTCTTAATTAAAATGAATAGGCTGTTGAAACTTTAATAAATAGATGTTTTCTTCCAGTAGTGTATGTGAGTGGATTTTAGAAGAATGGCTGTTAACGTAAACAAAAGAAAAGCACAGTCTTTTACATTTTGGAAAAAGCTTTCTGCCCCACAGCCCAAAGCTGGGGAGCAGCATGGACATGCAGAACTGCAGCCTCACAGCAGGACGTGCTGAGGCTCTCAATGGTTTTCCTGGCTACAGAGAATTGCCAACAATTTTCAATTTCTGAATTTCATAGCATTTATTTGCACTTTGCTTATTTTCTGTTGCTACCTGCATCATGTATGCACCACAGAAGATGCCTATGAGTGCCTCAGTTCAAAGTCCAGGAGGTTCACTGCTCATTCCTGTCATCTCTCCCAAGAAAAAATCTGGGAAACCAGATTTGACTTTCATCGGCTTCATCATAAAGACCATCTGAAATAAAGGAATGAGTGAAAACATTGTAGGGGAATTTTTGTCAAGATTAAGTAAAAAAGTGTAAGTTTGGGGGTGTTTATTTGCTGTCTACTCTGAAGTCTCACCTCTTACAGAATGTAGTAAATACTTTCATTCTTCCTCAGTCAAGGCACGTGGGCTGATATCACAAGTCTCTTTTGGCAGGTAATATCACTCAAAAACAGCTAAGTGCCTTAGGTTTTAATTCTGTACGGCTTTGTGAAGCTTGATTTTAATGCCCTTATTCTGCTATCTTAATGGATTAATTTCAGATTCTTCAAATGCCAGAAGTCTATGTGTTACTGTGCAAAACATCTTGTATCCCCACAGAGCAATTTCAGTTCCTGCTAGGGTTTTGTTGCTCCTAAAAATAGATAGTGTGCTGAGATATAAAGTGGAGTGGAAAACTATGATCTGAAGTCAATCCAGATTTCGAAGGAAAAATGAAAAAAAAAGGAAAGAAGGGAAACTGAAACTTAGGAATGGCACAGGCTCCACGGGGTGCAGTACTGCTCCCCACATTAAGCTGCAGCATTGGGCAATGGAAGGCTGTGAGAGCATAGCTCCTTTTTAGGGGGTTTGTGCAGAAGCACGGCTCCTGCATAGGTTCCCTCTTCTGTGCTTGCTGAGAGCTGATCCAAAGCTCATTAAAGTGGGAAAGATTCCTCCTGACTTCAGTGCATTTCTCATCAGACTCTTTGTCTGCTTTCTAATGGTGGCAGTAAATTTCCCCATATAGAATATATGGTATAATTCTTTTGAAGTATTCTTCAGCTTCCTTTCTATCTACAGTAGTTCATTTGTGATAGTCTTGAAGAGAGTTGAAAAGAAATGTGTGTCTTACTGGATTTCCAGATGAAATAATAGCCAAGTATCTCTCAAACACTTGCCTTTCAGCTTGAAAATGAAGTCAAGTCCTTTGAAAGGCACAGCTGTATTGCATTTTAGGGGCAAAACTACTCTTTCTAAAGCATTAAGTTTAAGACATTCAGGCACTATGACCACAAGTATAAATTCAGTCTTCCATTCTCTGTTGTTTGTCCAGCAGCCCTGGTATGTTTGCAGAATTTTGCAGTATTGTTAAAAGTCACCATAAACCCCAAACCAATGTCTCTTTTATTTTTGTTGCTGGCAGTACTGACCAGCACTTTTACTGAGTCCTGCAAGACTTCTATAGTGTTTCTACCTTTTTCCCACCATTGTTATATTTTACAGGACAATTTACAATATACAGAAGGAAAAAAAAAAAGCATTTCCTTTGTAGATTGTCTCTGTGTTTCTGAGAGGTAGTTTATTTTTAACTCGGAATTAGAGGTGACCAAATGTAAAAGATTGAAGGAAAGAATAGCAGAAGTCATGTTAACTTTATCACAGCCAATCCAATTTCGGATTTAGGTGTCTTTGAAGCTACTTCACTATGAACCTGACTTTCATCAAGCTGACAAAAAATGGTCATTTGGGGGCTCTTTTGTGTTCAGCATTCAGCTTCTAACAAAATAAGTACATTGTATGTTTAACATGCCAGAAATAAGATGTGAAAGACAAGAACGGCGGGATTTAAAAGACTATTACAATGCACAGCTTGTTCAGTGCCCCTAAACACTATCCTTCAAAGCTTTCTAGTATAGGTTTTGTTATTTATTGCTACTGTCAGAGAAAGCTCATAATGTGACAAATGAAAGGTGAAGAGCAATTAAGATGAATGGTAGGACATAAGCCGCCAGAAGAAATGCTTTTCTAAAATTATTCCTTTGCACATTCTTTGACTCTATTTGAAGTTCAAGAAAACCTGATGCAAGTAACAAAATATTTTTTAACAGATTCTCCCAAGCAGCGCTCCTTTAGAAGGTGGGACAAAACTGACACTGTGTGGATGGGACTTCGGATTCAGCAAAAATAATAGGTTTGAATTAAGAAATACAGTAGTCCATATCGGAGGACAAATTTGTGCTCTGGAAGCAAAATCTAGCAACAAAAACAAGTAAGAAACCTAAAATACAAAATTTCTTGAATAGAGATGTTCTTTATGTGGAATGGATTTTCTAATGATACAAACATTCAGGCAATAAGTATTATCCTTCCATTCTGAATTTTCAAACAGAAGCTTTTGGTGTTAAACAATCCCCCATTTTGACAAGTTCCCCAGGAAAGCAGTGCTCCAGAGAGCCCATAAGGCTAGCTAATGCCAATAGCTCTTGCAACAGCTTTTTCTGGTTTGCCTACAAAATGCTGTTCTGCACCCATGGGAGCTGGCAAAAATGAAACTGTTCAAAGGTTTGAAAATGTGTCAGGTTCCTTTAGCCAGGGTCCTGCAGGGCTCCTGTCACCTTCATCTTCCTCATCTGTGAGGCTGCTGGAGAGGAATGTGAGAAGAGAAAGGTGTTTGGTCATCAGGTGGCCCTCTGCAGTACTTATACTTCTCAAAATTACGTATTTGAGACAGTGGGATAATGGCTTAAATTCAAGACAGAAGATATTCTGGTTGCTGTCGTGAAGAAATAATAAGCTCAATGAACATCCTCTCTCAGATCAGAGCATATGACTACTAACAAAGCAATGTGCAGAGCATGACACAGCTTCCCTATCCGCATTTGTAGTAGCAGAGGTCACCCTCCAGCAGTCTTGAGCTCGCGCCTTACTGCTGCTCTGAGCAGTCTTAATGCAAGCCAAATGATTTAAGGAGAACGGCTCATATATGAGACTCAGTAAATGTAATGTAGTTAATGGACACATCATGCCACAAAAGTTCAAGCTTAATTTTTGGTAATATTTAAATTTAAACAATGAATCTATATAGGACATCGTTTTTCTAATCTTACTGTCTGCCAAAATTTGACACTAGGGGAAAATTCCAAAAACCAAGTTAACCAATTGCATGGGAGGGATTTGTTTTCTTCAGTATGCTTGTTTTCTCAGAAATGTATTTGATTTATTAAAATTATTTTCTCTGTTTAGGTATAAACATTATGGCATTTGTATTTAGTATTAAAGAAGATCACAGTTCTTTCTGCTGTTTTTTTTTCTGAAATATGCCTGACACGCATAGGTTGATGACTTCTTCAATATGGGTTCAACATTGTTATGAGATGGTTGTGGCTTTATTTTAATACAAAATGATCAACCTAGGAAAATAAATGTAATCCATTTTTTTCTTTGCTTTCCAAAGGCTGGAATGCACAGTTCCTGCTGCAAAAAATGCAAGTTTTAATATATCCAGTAGTGTTTCTGTTGGACATGGAAAAACATTATTCAATACATTTTCATACGTGGTAAGCATTAAAATTTTAATGTTTAATTAGCTTCAGTGTGAACTGGAAGAAGACTTTTCATGAGTCCAATCCAGTACGATAATTCTATATCATTGTTTATTACTTAATGGAAGTAATAACAAGTGTATTAAGATTATTCCTCTTTTTGAAAATATGAAAACATAATTTAACAGTCCTCTTTGCTTATTTTTACTCCCCTCAGAATCCTATAATAACAAGTATCTCCCCCACCTACGGCCCCAAATCTGGAGGAACATTGCTAACAATAGCTGGCAAATACTTAAACAGTGGAAAATCCAGAAGGATTTTTGTTGGTGAGAAACCATGCAGCTTGAAGAGGTAATGTATTTACAAAAATGTGATGCCTTTAATATTGAAATGTCTTGGTTAAAATATCATGGAGTTAAAAATAAAAAAATAAAAAAAACATGCACTGCTCTTGATCTCACATATCAGGGAACAGAGACTGCAGTAAGCATTCATTTCTGAATTAGGTCCCGAGTGTAAGGTGTTTAGAAGCTTCCTAGAAAGGAGTACAGTTCCCTAGAAGTCTCATTGCGTGATGCATCACTGCATCATTTCAGCACTCTTCCTGATATGTATAAAATAGTTTTAAGAATTAAGCCACAATTTCTGCATGGCTCTTTACTGGATCCAGTGGGAACTCAGCCAAGAACATTTGACATGCTATGTGTGGAAATGCTTTGAATCTTATCTGAATATTAACATTAAATAATGAGTACAGATTCTCTGTAACAGGCATCCAAGCATTCTGAATTCAGCAGCCATTCTGCAATAGTGTAAATCTTGCTTGGTCCTCCTTTGGGTACAGCAGGTTGTCTCCCACTGGTGCGAACAGAATTGTCACCTGCATTAGCAAAAGCAGAATCAGGCCAACTGTGTTCCAGAAACAAGGCCTTCTGCAATTTGTATACATTTTAGGTCTCTCCCAAAGATTTTGGAAAGTTGTGGTGAAAAATCATACTTGCAGAGGATGCAAAGAAGCAATAGTCTATTAGTTAATGTCAGACTTGAAGTCAAGATTTATTTTATGTTCGTGATAAAATCAGTTAAGTCTCCTGACTAAATCAACAAAGGGATTTAGGTATTCAAATTTGATATTTAATCACCACCAAGATCTAGAGCTGCTACTTAATACTTTAGGGTAGGCTTTATTGATATCATCTCAGCTGGTCAGCTAATGGACAAACACATGGAACTTTTGGGAATAATTCATTTAATCCATTTGAGATTCCTGTTGTGGGGGTGAGATGACTGCCCTCTCAGAGGCAGATCTATGCCTTGGTAAGTGGGACCACTAGGTATTGAACCTTACTTTAGGCTTACCAAGTAGACACCCCCAGAACCCCCTTCTTACAAAGTTATCTAGATTCATATATGAGGGACTTAGCCAGTTTTTCAGGTTAGATATTTCTCAACCTAAAGTGTGATGTTCCCCCTTGGGAGTATTGCCCGATTCTGAGTATAGCTAGAATCAAGGATCAAGGGTGAATTTTGTTGTTTTTTTTTCCTTTGAAAGATGGTAAACATTTCTAGATACTTATGAATGAATCACTAATCCCTTACAGCACAGTGCAAACACCACCTTCCTGGAAAGCTTTAGAAGTGGTAGCAAATCCCTGTTTCGTCTGATTTGGAAACATCCTTTGAGAATGGCCTCACCTGGAGGTCTCTTAAATGTGGTTCAAATAATTGAAACCGTCTGCTAGAATTTTATTTTGCTTTTCCAATCAATTTTTACCCTTGCCTCTGTTGTGCCCTTGTGGTCACAATTCACGTGCTTCAACCTTCAGGATCCTTCATCTCACCCAATGAACTCAGCATAGGAGGAAGACTTTCAGGGCCAAGCATGAGAGAAAAAGGGAAAGGTGAATATCTCCAAGGCTGCTGCTGTGCTGGGTTTGGCCAGCTCTTTATGAATTTTCACACTCTCCTCCTTTCTCCTTGCCCTCTCCTGCCTATCCCTCTTTAGTACATGGAGCCAATAGATTCCCCCAGTGCAGGACACCTCTGAAAAGATGGTGCATATCTTGCCAGCCTTTTTTCTTGAGCTTTTTAACATAGGCCAAGTCCTATGGATTAGAAAGAGAAATATGTTATTGCCTGGTTACAGCAGAACAAGTCATTCTCCTTGAACTTGGTGTCATTTTCCAGGCTGGAAGCTGCCTTTGCACAGGGCAACATGTGCATTAACAGGGCTGTCACTGGCACTGAGGAAATGCTTTTCACCAGACAAGGTGCATGACAGTGAAATTAAGGTGAATCTGGAGCCTAAGAAGTGTTGTTACTCTTTCTACGTCGTGCTGTGCTTATTTTCTGCAATATGAACCTCTTCTGAGATAATCAATAACATCTCTTTTTCACACATGGATCTTTAGGCGGGGGTGGGGCTTACTAAAGGATAAGGTTTTAAACAGAGTATGTGCTTTATAATGCTAACAAGCAAGCCCCTCTCTGTGCTTCCAGCATATCGGAAAGCACTGTGGAGTGCTACACTCCAGCACAACGAATCCCCCAGGAATACCGCGTGAGGGTGGGCATCGACGAAGCTATCAGAGACGCAAAAGGTTATTTCACCTACAGAGAAGACCCCGTTGTTTTAAAAATTCATCCGGCCAAATCTTTTCTTAGGTGAGTAAAAGTTTCTCATAGAAATAAGAAAAGTAATGAATGAAAGAAGCGTGGCTGTGCCGTGCAGCAATCTATCAAAAGAAATTGCATTTTTATCTCTATCTGCCACGCCAATTGCTTGTATTATGGTGCAGTTGCAGAGGGCAGATCATTTCCTTTCAGAGGTGAAGGAGAGGGGGGAAGGGCACCTCTGTTCTTTATGTGATTTAACTCCTAACTGCTGCCGAGTGTACCTGTGATGTCCTGCTGAGATACCTACTGTACAGCTAAGTGGGTCTCCTATGCTGTGTCTGGACATTACACTGATTAGTGAGGAAAATCATTTAATGTGACAAGTCAGCAGTACTCAGGAGAGCAAATGGATTTTAAAATCGCCTAAATCCAGCAAATCATAAATATTATGAATGTATATGTATGGTAGTATGTGTGTATTTTTACGTGACATATTTATTGTATCAGTAGCTCTAATCCAAACCGTCTGCCTTTGCCAAAAAAATGTCAGCAGTAAAAAAGACACCTTTTTCAGCACCACTGAAAGCAGCAACTTAGAAAATGTTAAATATACTCTCCTTTAAAATTCACACATTTGTTTTATATCCTGGCACACTGCAATATTTAAAATTAATTTTCTTTTTTTGTGTATGGTTAGCTGTTATAACAAGTGTAAAATTTGTTTCCCAGAAAAAAAATCTCGCTGCTCAGAGCTATGTATTTGCATTCATCCTGTATATCCCTAATTCTGGTTTTATGTTGTCATTTAGTATAAAATATAATTTGTAATTAAGGTTATCATAGCAGATGCATCATTATCCTACTTATCTTTTTTTTTCTTCTTTTTTTTTTTAATTTTCCCTAGTGGTGGAAGTACAATTACAGCTCAGGGAATCAACTTGAACTCAGTGTGCTTTCCTCAGATGGTGATTACTGTACCTAAACTGGGAATGAACTTCACTGTGGTGAGTCTCTATTGACGAAGGCGATCTGCTATCTTACGTCTTCATGTGGTAAATGGCACAGAATTTTCAGTCAAAACACTTTGATTTTTGCCATAAAACTTCAGGGCTTTCACTGATGCTTTGATGCTTTCTTCTAAGAGGGTTTCAGTGGAAAAATAGCTTTGCACAGGCAAAACCTGTCAGCAATTGGAAATTAGAGGAGAAGAATAATTGTTTTCAAGAAAATTGTTGCAGAGAGATTAGACTTTCACAGTGTCCAATACAAGGTTTTTATATCACAATTTAGCAGTGCAAATTCAATGACTGAAGACAGAAAAACACAACACATGTATGCCAGATTTACCAGACATGCAAGTTGAAATCTGGTAAGTAGGAAATGTATTTCAGTGGTGACTGTGGATATAAGAAGAAAATGAAACAAACATCAAAGAAAGAGGAAAAGTATGTATGTAAAATCAAGAGTAAGTATTGTTTTAAAAAACTGCTAATTGCCAAATTACCTGTTTGGTAAGTGAGGAAACATTTACCCCAAGTTCAGTAACTAAGTATTAAGAAAGGTTTGGGCATCTGCAATTGGAAACCTCTTCATGAACATAAATTCAGAAGTTTCTTTTGTTACCAGAATGTGCAGTATCTTAATCTAAATATGATCACCAGATATGGTCATGTGATCGACTTTAATTTTTATAAGGCAAGATGACATTTATTGGCTACTGGGACTGGAACTGTTTCCTGTAACCTTTTGCCTACACATTTGTCTTACATCTCTGACATTTTCTCATCTTCCATGGTCTGTTTAGCCTAATTGAAGCTAAATTAACCTACACATTATAACATGCTACACTACTGCTCAAATTCTTACCTTGTTTCTAATGAACATCATATGCTATTTCCTGTATCGAATTCTAGCTATGTTGGCAAATTTTCAGTCTTTTATAGTTTCAGGGTCATAATATTCCTCCTGATCCTGATTCGTATAATATTTTGAGTGTTGGGACCTGAATTTCAGCTGGATGTAATAATGGCTTTTAATTTAGTGGGTACAAATTTTAATCTGGAAATCAGTGCCCCTGCAATGATGCAGTGTTCAGTGTTATCAAAAATGCACTTCACATGAGTTGTAAAATAAAATATTTTGGTGAAATCAACCAAGTTCAGAATTTCTTGGATTTTCAGCACTATGGGCACAACTATTTCTAAGTGCAAAAGATTTGCTGAAATCAGTTCTTTAGATTTTGCTTTGGGTAGATATGAGCTTGGATTCTTTTTCATTCACTTGCTTTTTCTATTTCCCTGAGAGAATATGCAAAAATTCCCCCTCTTCAGGGACTGATTCTGCATACCTTGTTTATCAGATTTCCAGTCAGTGAGCACAGGGAGTATTTGGAACTTGCTGGAGTTCAAAATCTGATTTAGAGTGAGAATTTCAACAATGCATGATGTAAAAATATCTCATAACATCTTGTTCTTCAAAATCCATGAAGACTGTGTTTGGATACTTCTTTGGGATTTGTACAGCTTTAAAAGGATCTGAAGTAAGAAAGTAAATCCATTCTGCAGAAGTGACTGGCAACTCCAGGCAATCAATACTAGAGTTTCCTCTCTTCCCCAAATACTGCGGAGCAAATAGTCCTTTGAGCAGTGATTTCTTCCTGTGCTGCCTTTTAACCTGCTATTTTAGAAAAGGCATGGGCATGAACAGCCATAATTAATCTCCCACATTCTTTTTCTTTCGTACCTTGCAGTGTGTATGATATTTGTCAACAGACAAGAGGAGTCAGGTCTGAGCCTCCTTGTCCATGAGGATATCTGTTCCCCACCACTGTCAATATCTTTACGAAGCTGTAGGAATATGAGCCAGCAGCTGGGCACATAGTCACATCCCCTTGCATGAAGAGCTGGGCTATAACCTCAAACAGATTATAATCAAGAGTGTATTATGCTTTGACACTGCCCAAGTAATATATGTTGCTCCATTGCAATTAAAGGCCTCTGGCACTCCATGGCTTCCCTCTGTGGCAGCTCAGCTCTGCTTACCGTTTGTTCTGCCACCAGTCTCTATCTCAAGTTTATTTCTCCAGGATGGATATTTGTTCTCAGGGAGAAGGCGAAGACTTAAAAGGGACAGAAAAAGGTTACACCATGATTGCTTGCAAAGGATGCCTATGGCTGCAACCTGTCTCATCCTGTGTGGGAGATTCTGGGCCCTATGCATGAGCAATATGCCAAAAAGCAAACTTTCATCTAGTCATTACAGAAATAAATAACGATGAGGAACTCTTTCCAGCAGCAATCCAGAGCAACGCAATGGACAACTATAATGTTAACAAAGGAGAAATAAGTTGTAGTCCTGAATAGAGCAAAGCCAGACAGACAATGCAATGCAAACCAACATAATCAAGTCCTGCAGCTGAGGCCATGTATCTTTTTGCTTCCATAGCTTGGGAGAGGAGAATGAACTGAGTCATTTTTTAATTGTCCTTTAAGCCCTTTTTCTTTTCAGTCTTCTCTCACCAGCCTCCAGGAAGCTGCTTTTGTCAGCATTCAGAAACTCTGGCTCTTGGGAAAACTGAAGCCAGCACTGAAATACATCCCAGAGCATCAAAGGAAAGTGCAGCTGGGAGGTACCACAAAGACCTCGCCTGGCCTGCTTCTTTGCAGCAGCAGCAAACATACACAGACCACTGCCTGACAGATATTTGTCTAGGCTGTTATTAAAGCTCCTTGAGAAGGAAATTTCACAATCTCACTTAAACAAGCTTTGGAGAGAGCTGCTCTACCTGCTTACCTCGTGGTTTGGAAGTAATTCTTTCTAACAATTAACCTGAATCCCAGCTGCTAATTAGTTGAACCCTCAGTGGACACAAGCAACAGATTACCAGCCCCTCCTGCTAATTTTACTTATTTGCACTATGTTATGATTCAGCCTTTCTCTTTGCCATTTGAAGCAAACCAAACCAAACCCTGACCTTACATAATAAATATTGTTTCTTAGAGCTCCATTCCCTCTTTCTTTTATCTCCCAGATGCTCTCCCATTTGCCTAAAACTGGTGGTGCCTGACTTAAAAGAGCTTTCTCCTTTTCCTGTCATCTGTCTGTCCCCAAGCCATTAATTCATTCTGCCAAGCTTAATTGTGGCCTGGAGCACCGATGTAGTCAGGGTGTGAGTGGAGGGTCACTTCAGCAAGCAGCAGGAGCTGCTGGGAGTGCTCAGCATCACAAAACCTCAGGAGACAGAATCAGCTTGTGCTTCTTGGGGCATCCGCTTCTTTCCAGATGAGCAGTAGAGCTGGTAAAATAATTTCTATGGAAAAATGCCCCGTAAGAATTGCAGTGTCATTGAAACTGAAAAGCTCTGGAAGCATATGCCAGCCTCCTGTAGAAGAAACATGGCAGCTGCACACGTTTGCAGTTCAGTATTCCTGAAAATTTCTCTTCTGTAACATAAAAATAAGTTGCTTCAATTTTATAATTTTATTTCCATATTTATTTAAATGTCATTGAAATTATTCAATACTGTGTTCATATTAATTGTGTTTATATTACATTCCACTAACACTGTCAATATGTCTTGCCTTCTTCAAATTCATTATTTCAACATGAGTGAAAAAAATGTTCTAGCTATTGAACCATATGTTTCAGTATTGGCAACGTGTTTCTTTTTAATTCTGTTTCATGAGTTCTTTTGACCATTTGTTCTTATTAAGGGCAAAAAATATGAATTTGAGGAGTGATGCGTAAATTCCTCTTCCCAAGAGCTCTAGCCAGTGCATAAGCATACTCCAGCCTCTCACTTCTGCTCACACGTTCAGTTCCTCTGTGAGGTGCACAAGGAGGGTAGCAGTTCATTCCTTCCTTTCACTTTGCATTGTTTCTGTATAAAGGCAGGGCTGGTTTTGGATGGTGTTTGATCAGGAGCCTGTCTACAAAATAAGTACCTTGTGACTTCTATAACTCCCGCTAGATGATTCTCCTGTACTTGAAGGTCTTGGAGGCCAATATTTTCTCTATGAAAGACTGTAATAGCAAATTCCCGATAGTGAGTTGCCATTTGGGGATCCTTTGCAATAACAAATTACATTTTAAAATCTTTATTCATAATACCCATCAAACTCCCTAGAATTCACCCGCAAGTGTCCATCATAGATTTATTAAAGAATAATAGAAGAAATTCTCTGGGAACTATGGATGGTGAGTGTGGGATTATTGAAGTTATTTCTGATTTTGTATCCAAAACCACGTGGGGTCAGATCTTCTAGCTATGTTCACTTTGTGGAACAACGCTGCTACAGAAGCTCAGCAAAGATCTTCCCTCATGAAGGGGAACCATGTCCTTTCTTTCTGTGCTGCATCTGCATCTCATGTACATTTCTCACAAAGAAAGGAATTAAGTGGTAGGTATCAGAGAAGAGCCCATGCCACAAACTCATCAGGGTCCCTGGGACTGCTATCAGGTACATTAACCATCCCAAGCCCAAGGACTCCCAGTCAGTATCAGTCATATTGTATGAAGAGCTGGCTCTCAGACGCAGGAGCAAGAAGGTTTACTCCATCTTCTGGCCAGTAATCTGGTAAACTGAAAGTATCATCTCCAGTGCTTTCGCCTAAGAGACAACTGAAATTAAAATGTTGCCAAACCATTAGAACCAACAGAAATGACAGCAAAAGCCCATGAGCTTTCTGAAAATCTTCAAGATACCCTGCTTGAGTGTCACTGCTGCATTTCTCACCTACACACAAAAGCATTCTGAACGGGCTTTCCTCAAGTTGGACATGAATTCTCATTTCTCTCTTCTGAGAAAACATTCTTGGCAGGTGGAGACTCTCCTGGTCTGCCCTTAAACTCATTCATCTTTCATTTCTCACTGGAACTCCAAAAGTTTAGACTTTTTATGAAAGGACAAATTGGTGTTTTTCTCCTTTCTGACTGCTAGAGATCCTGTAATACACATCCGACTGCCCCTCTCATATCTGGGTCGGCTGCTGGGAGACCTTTGGAGCTCCAAGATCCTCCCTCGTACTTTTCCTGTAGATGTGTCAGATGAAAAAAATTGAATTGGGCATCGAAGTTCAGATTCTGTAGGTCAGGTTTGAATTAATTGCCTCAAGGGTCATATTTTACAAATGAAGCAAGAATACATACCTTTAAGTGATGAGTCATATGCATTGTGCAATGGATTATTATTCCCTTTGGGGTATAGCATTTATTTATGCTTGTGAAATGCTTCATAATTTTTACATCTTTTCTTCCTTATTGTCTTCAGATGTAGATTATAGTCATAGGAAGAATACAGGTTTAGCTTTTAAAGTGAATTCACTCTAAAGCCTAATTAAATAAAAGTTAAAGGTGCTGGGTGATAGGCAGTATCTTAATTGAGTAGGCAATAGATTGAATTTGTTTTTTTCTTATAGATCCTCAATCCAATATTTCTTGAAAACTAAACCATCATATTCTTCAATTGCTAAAACCAATTTCAAGGTAAAAATGTCATGTCAAATCATGTACCAATAAGGGCATTGCAAATAAGATTTTTCTTGACCTTACCAATCAGTCACATTGCATCCCCTCCAAAGAGTATTATTAGATTTTTATCATTCTCTGAAAGCATTCTCTTCAGAGACCAGCCTGATAAAGTAAAGTATCTGATTCTAATAGATAGCCACAAACAAAGTTATGAATACCACCGCTATTCATTTAACAGACATCACTGCTCTACAGTAGATAAAAAGTCTAATGAATTTACATTAATCAAATAAATATAATGATTACCTAGGACCTAATTGGTTTTATAATTATATATATATATTTTAGTAATCTCTTTTTAGAATTGACACAATATGATATATAACTTTACGAATATTCATATAACAAGGAAAAATCCAGCTCGGTCATACATTATATTAATGATGCATCTTATTACAATACTGATTCAAATGAATTTCTAGATCCATGTGATATAACAAAGCATGAGATGTGGTAAATGGTCTATAGCAAGGCATTCAAAAGAGAAAGAACAGCAATTCTCTGTTACTGTAAGGAAACGGAGGGAAATTCTGCCTTGGCTTGTGTCCCACAGATCACCTTGTTATGGGGGTGCACAACTATTCGTGAATTAAGAGTCTAGGTGTGCTGTTAGTTGCATGGGTGCAAGTTCCCCTGGCGTTACTGAGAGCTACACTGAGTTATTGAACTGGGCACAAAAGTCACAGATATATAAACCTTGTAGTAGAGCTCCAAATGTCTAATGCTCAGTTTCAGAACCTTAAACACGTTTTTCTGGGCAGATTTGAGATTTCATAATATTATGCAAAGAAACAAAATTGCTATGGTGATAAGAAAAAGCACCGATTTGCAGATATCTAATTAAATCTTACTTTTCAAGCTAATATGAGTACATAATTGATATAGCTTGAAATGTTATGTCACTGATTGGAAACAAAGCAAAATTACATTGCATGAATTTAGCATATTAGAGAAAAATGTAAACCAATTTCACAGCTTCTTCAGACAGCATTTTATAATGAGAATCAATTTAATTTGCAAAGCAAAACAGAAAATATATATATTTTGGCCCTCCCTCGATGCACAAAACATCGATGCACAACAGCTCTGTTTGTTTTGCAGGGAAATATCATGTAGATCAAATGTAAGATTTATGATGACTAGTATATAAGCCTCATTGTTACTGGACCACATGTCAGCCACTCTATTTACAATAAAGAACAATGTAAAGTCTGCTTTCGGAGCACAGTGTACTGGGAACTACTTATACAAGGCTTATACAAACGTACTGTGGAGCTGAAGCAACTCTGTGCCAGAAGTCCTTCAACCGTATCCACTGCAGGCAGCATGAAGGGGAGGCACAGTGAAGGGAGAATACAACATAATCACAAAAGAGCCTCTCTGCAATGTGTGTGATGCTTCCCAGCACCCACCACACTTCCCATCAATGCTTGTAGATGTGCTGTTGATGATATAATCAAATTAGTTATCTAGAAACCCCTAAAGTCAAGAGAGAAAAGTTGATCCTTCAAGAGTACTGTTCATCTATTTAAAGTTGTCTAAAACAGATCAGATGAACCCCGCCTCTGCTGACTATTGAGGGTATTTAGACAACTAACTGCAGTCTGGGTGTCTAGACACAGGCTGGATGAATCCCACCTGCAGGGATTCACATTATCCCTGTAAACTGACCAGACTCAGCTTCAGATCAGGCTGCCTTGCTTGCAACACACAAATTCTTTTAGGAAGGACATTGATCCATCTTGTCTGTCTCAAGAAACCTGTGTCAAGGTGCTGCTGGATGGATGGAAGCACCCTGGCCACATATCTTAGTCTGATTCACAGCTCCAGGGCACAGTGTGCTCCCTAGCAGGCCTTCTGGAACACAGGTTGCATCCTTCACCTGGGAAGCATTGCTTGGTCCAGAGCACACCGTTAGTGGGAATAAGTGCAGAGTGAAGGGAAAATGCTGCTTCACACATGTTGTTGAGCAGCTTCCACATTGCACTGAGAAGCAAACCCTTCATCCTCACTCACCCAGGGATATACAGCGTGAAACACATCCTGCTGTCAACACTTCCCAGAGGGACTTAGTTGTGTTATACCTAACACCAAGTGCCACACTTCTGGGGTTCTACACATACCATTTTAGAAAGAAGATACATTTTGCTGAACTTTCATAGGCCAGTACCCACAGTGGTTTTGGCTTTAAAGCACTTTCTCAGAGTCCCTAACAACTGTCTAAAAAAACTGCAGCTCAGCTACGCCATGAATAAACAGTGCTTTGCTTTTATTTTCCACTGTTTCAGTCAGATGCGTTTGCCCTATTTTTAACTACTCTAGTCCCTTGCTATTGCTTTGGTGGTAAAAAAGGCAGAGAAATCCATGTTGTGTTCACTCTGACACAGACTGGATATTTGAGTTATGGCTGCTTTGTGTCCCCATACAGCCCAGTGAAAGGGTAGCCTCCTGATGATCTTTGGCATTGGAAATCATTTTCCACTAATTATCTTCAAAATATTTACTTTAAAAGTGCTGTGAACAATCAGGCCAGGAAGCTTGTTTACTTGAACATTTCCTCAACAAGATTGCAAACACCACTGAGTTTTTACACCCTTCTCCCCACTCTAAACAAACACTGAGTAGCCTTGATCAAGACTTTCCTTTGGTTAAAGAAGAACAAGACTTCTGGTGTTTATTTTTTCAATATATGTGTATTGTTAAACAACAGCGATGTTCATCAGTTACTTCCTATGCACGTACTTGCTCCAATTCTTCCTTTCTTTCCTATAGGCATGTAGCCACCGCTCCAGCTCAGAGATAATCTGCTGTACAACTCCTTCCCTGAAAGCCTTCAATCTTCAACCACCATTTGTAACCAAAGTATTCTTTATTTTTGATGGTGTCAGCTCTCTGTACTTTGATTTTGATTACGTAAATAATCCTGTATTTAAACATTTTGAAAAGCCAGTGTTCATCTCAAGGAGCAACCCAAACGTTCTGGAAATTAAGGTAAGAAATGCTGAAATAAGTTTTTAAATTATTCATTTTTCAATGGAAGTATTTATACCTGCACTGAAAGTTGTGAAGTGCACATCAGCGCTGTACTACAGAGCAGACCTGTTGATAAATTAAAGGAAGACCCAAGGAAACAAAGGCAGAGAGGAACTGAGCACAGTGTGTTTGGTAATGCTTTCATCCAGACCTCAAATTGTCACAACTTAAAAGATAAAAGAGGTGGCATTCCAGAGTGGTCCCTGACATCAGGTGGGGAGGAAGAGGGGATTTCCCCAACCTCTGAGCAGTGAGTGAGACAACTGTAGCAGAATCTGACTGCTACAGGCTGTGTCACCAGTCTAGGATTAAATATGGCCAGCAGCCCAGAACTTGAAGTGTGTGGTCTGTGTGTGTCCCAGCTCTTACTGTCATACAGTTTTGTGTTCTTCCTCATGGATGTTGTGGAGTTACCCTTAAGAAGTGTCCCAGCAGTTTTGGCTTTCTAGAGCTGAGGGAAATTCTGTTCTGTGCACAGTCACTCAAGATCGGCCACCAATGTAGCCTAAATATTTATGGATCCATGAAAAATGCAAAGTTAATACTGAGTGCTGGTTAAAAGAGCACTGAAAATAGCCTAGTGGGCACTGAGAACCATCTCTGAGGAATCTGTGGCCCTCACAGGCACAGTCTTCTTTGAACAAGAGTACTGCAAAGAATGTTAAATTAATTTGTGAATCTGATTTCCTGAAATTTAGTACTTTTCTGATTTAGAGCATCAAAAAGAAACAGGATAAAATTACAGGGAATTCTAATTTACAATGAATGTGTATGAAAATTTATTATGTACGTTTTATTTCCATAGAACATTTATAATATATATGGCACAATGAAACTTGTAGAGAAAAGAATCTCCCTTAATGGTGTACATGCTCCATCACTCTTTAAGCCAAAACCCTTTTCCCCTATACAGCCATAAAATCTGGGAGCCCTGAAGTTTTTGACTCCAAGGTGGCCCAATGAGCCAATTTCTAGGTTGCAGAAAAGCAGAAGGGCTTACCTCAGAGACTGTGTTTGTCATGCTGGGTCCCAGTCAAACTCTCTGATGTGTTATGATACCACAACGTGTTTTGGGCAAATTCCAAAGAATAATCAGTCTAGGGATTTTTGTTATTCTGTTTTCCTACTCGGAACTCCTTGTCATCCAATCACCCCTTCCTCACTGCAGAGTAAAAGTTTGCCTGTTCATGGAGACACACTAAAGAGAGTGCTGGTGTGCAGATTAACAGAGAGCTGGGAATACATATCTTCTGTATGGCTCAGTGCCTCTGTGCTGTGACAGCAGCAGTTTTCAGTTGTTTCCAGGTCACACATAACAACCAATTGGAAAGAAGACTAATTTAAGAAGAAACATAGAATAAATGAGATGGGAAGGAACCTCTGGAGGTCTTCGTAGTCTAACTCCCTTGATCAAAGCAGTGCTATGTTTGAAATTAGGTCAGGTTGCTTATGGCTTTGTCCAGATGAGTTTTGAAATTCTCCAAGGATGGAGATTTTACAGTTCAGAAAAAAAAAAAACAGTTCCCCTAGCCTCACTTTATGCATCCTGTGCTTCAGCCCCTTTTCTATCTCAGCAGCCCTCTGTGCTTCAGTTTGTCATTATTTCTGATTTAGTGTGTGGCCCAACACTCAACGCAGTTATTCAGGTGTGGCCTTGCAAGTGCAGAGCTGAGGAGAACAATCACCTCCTTCCATCTCATATACATATGCTGTTGCTAAAGTATGTGCTGAGCTGTCCTTTTGTCCAAGTTGTTGATTAAACAGTATTGGTCCCATCATCAGCCCTCAAAAAATGCCACTTGTTAGACTTGTAATCTTTGAGTTGACAGTACATTCATTTTTTTTAACCCAATCTATAGTCCACTCATACAGCCTGTATCAAGCAAATTTGTTTTCAATACTAGGAGAGATTGTGTTGCAAACCTCGCTGAAAGCAAGGTAAACATTTTCAAGTGTTCTCATTTCATCAACAGAGCCAATCACCTCCTCATAGCGGGCAATCAGGCCACTCAGGCAAAATCTACTCTTGGGAAGCCTGTTCTGGCTATTCCCAACTGCCTTTTGTCCTTCATCTGCTTGGAAATGCTTCCAGGATAAATTATTTCATAATCTCCCCAAGACTTAGGTTAAAAATCAGGTGGTTGTTTTTTTTTTAACTCTCTTCTTTTCCTCTTGGATCTTTTATTCTCCCTTAAGGAGAACTCCCTGGTTTATTGTCAGGAAGAAGCCACTGAGATGAGGAAGGCTGGCTGAGAACTGTCCCACTGAGAACTGACCAAAGTAAAAATTTTGTAGTATTGATGTCACCTTTAGTCAAGGCACACAAGGCAAATATCTACCTAAGCCTAATGCCCTGATTATTTCCTGGCAACCAACTGAAGAATAACATTGGCGAAAGCTGGTCTCTGCGACAAAGCATGAACAAGCCCCAATTTAACATCCTCCTCTAAATAGAATTAGTTATAGTGGGATGCTTCTATCAAAACAGTGAGGCAGCTTTCAGAAAATATATTAGGGAGCCAAAAGATCATTACAAGCCATATTGCCAACACTTTTCCCTCGCCCCATGCCCACATACAAAAATACACACATACAAGTTTACATGCCTCATGGTCATATTTTGTGCGGTAATTAAGCAAGCTCAGCATGAAATTAAATGGCAGCTTGCTTCAGTGAACAGGCTGTTCTACCAAACCAAAGTTCTTTTATCTTTTTCTTAATTAGTTTCAGAGAGGAGGAGGGATCTTTTATCACAAGTTTTTCAATCAGACTAATCTACTGTGACATATTAACTTCCATCAAATGACGGTGGCTCCCGATTGAAAGGTGCTGTTTGGTTTCCCCTGATGACCAAAAGATGTTTTTGTAAGAAAATGTTACATGCAAAAAAATATTAAGTCTTCTGTCTAAAATACAGTCAAGGCACTGTGCACCATAAATGCCAGCCTTTCTTGTGTTCAGTGCCAGCCCTTTTGTTTTCCACACTACCACATCTCTTAAGGACACACATCATCACTGTCTTCTTCTGCCAAGTATGTGACTCTTTGAAGTCTCTCAGTGCCCACCATGCCCCGGTCAGAGCGGTCACAGCAAAGCGGCTTGAGGCTCTTCACTGCTTCAACACCACAGAGACATTACTTTAGAAATGCTCCCATCTCCTGCCAGCACAGGAAGCTCATAGAGTAGGAAAAACCTGCTGTCAGGGAAAAGTAAAGAACAGAATCTGCTAAAGACTCCGTTGACAGCCTCCTGCAGGAGCCACTGATCTGGACCAGGAAGAAACTGACAGCTTTTCAGAGGACTAGGTCCTTCCCTCAGACAACTTTGTGCAGTTGGGAACTTCCGACGAAAGACATGGCAAAAGAACAGCCTGTCCTTAGATATTGGAAGCAATAACACACTGCAAAGATAGTATGACCCCTATCAGTATAATTTGGCAGCCCATATTTGCCAAGGGGAAACGTGCCCTAACTCTACCATGGACGTCGCTTTGGAGGCTCTTGAGAATGTTCTTCAACAGCCTCTTGATGTAGGAATGATTTTTGAAGTGCTGCAGCAGACCTGAGGTTTTGGGACTGTGTGCCAGGCCACTACCTTCCCTCTCTGAGGGCTGCAGCAGCTCTTCCAGAGCTTGCCTCTGCCTAAGCCTGAAGCAGTAGTGCAAGCAGAACAGGCACCGGTGGGGAAGGGGCCTTGCTTTACTCCTGTGTCAGTTCTTTTCCTTCTTCTGGCCATTCCCTGAGCTGCACACGACCTGCAGAGGCCTGGCCTGGTTGTGTGTTGTGCTGATGCACCAAGCCAGTGCCGGGACTCTGCGTGCTTCCATAAGAGGCCTAGGCCTAGATGACTGGTGTGTATTTATAAATACAAATATCTCACCAGAGAAATAAGTGGCACAATTTTCATGTTTCACATCACATTTGAGATCTTGGATGTTCTCTGCCACACCTGTCTTCATTGTAACTGACTAAGGACCATGCTGGGAAATGTCAGTATGATTATTTTCTTTGGCTAAACATCAGTTTTGGAGGAGGAAATTTTCTAAGATCTGGTGCAGAAGAAAAAGAGCGGCCACTCATCCACGTTCTCCGTGACAATACTTTTGTCCTGAACACGGAAGACCCGAGTTCAGGTCTTTTGAGGTAAATGACTCAAAGGAAAGATTTGAACTGAATGGCTCACAATCTGCAGTAAGTTTCCAGACTAATAAGCACTAAACCACTAGTCAATTCCTGGCCTATTGAATATTCAACACCGAACAGAATGGCTCCAAGTAGGTAGAAAAAAAAAGAGCAAAATGGACTTTTTTGGTCAGCAATTAAAAAGCACTCACCTGGGGTATGGCTTTGCCAGTCAAAATAGGTCATTAAACTGGCTCTCCTTTTACTTTTATTACAATTTCCCCAGGGCTCAGCCTCTTTCTGCAGCAGACCTAAAAAAAAAACATTTTCCAAAGTAACATTTATTTTGCTCTTCAGAATGGGATTCTTGTTTTCTTTTCAGTAAATGAGGCCTCACAGCAGTGTCAGGCATGACGCTTTCCTCCCGTCTCATGAAAAAATCCCAGTCCAGCCCACAGCAATAGACTGTATTACTGTTACTCCCTATCTTCCCTTCTCCCCTTTTACTCCCTCATAATATGCCCGTTCTTTCATCTTATCTTAAGCTAGACTATAAATGGGTCAGGGCAGAACTGTAGCTTCCTAAATACCAATGTAGTCCTACGCACAAAAGATCCTGACCTTGGTCTTTGGACACCACTATCACAATACCAGAAGGAATAATATTTCATCCAAGTCTAGGATGTGAAGGCAGGTTTTCTGTGCAGGGAGTGCGCTTTTCATGCTGTTGTCTTTAACAGAGTTTGTTCCTCTTTGGTCTGTGGCACGTGATTTTAACAGATTTCTGCATTTTTTATTATTATAATTCACTCACTCCTTTCTGAGAGCTTCACTCCCCTGGCCATAATCACTTGCAAAACAAAATATTTGAGATGCCTTTAGTTTGTGGATAATATAATGTTCGTTTTGTGTAAACAACAGGATCACATAATGCTTTCTTTCTTGTGAAAATTATGCAAAAATCTAAACAGGACCACCAGAAATTATTCCTCAAACATTTGCATTTTAAGAAGTCTTTATGGGCTGTGTGAGTAATAGCGACAGATTTCATCTTTAAACATTATTATCCCCCCTTCTCTGGCCTGTCTGTCAAACTCCCATTTACATGAATAAATCTGATATACACATATTGACTGGGCAATGTAAGCTTGTATTAGTCTGTTTTATTTTACGTGGTTTTTTTTCCATTAAAAACATTTTCTGAGGTAATAAAAGCCCTTCTCCTTAATGTTATGAGGATATTATGTAATATTAAATTGATTTTTTCTTTTTTTTTTTCAAGGGAAATTATATTGATTCAGAAGCTGTTAAAGGAGAGGTGCTAAAAGTTGGAAATAAAAGCTGTGAAAACCTCCTCTTGCAGTCAGAAACAATTTTGTGCACAGTTCCGAGCGATCTCCTGAAATCCAACAGTGAGCTAAATATAGAGGTGAGGCAGCTACAGTACACGTGTGATATTAGTGTCACCTATTATCAATCCCAGTGACACTATTGAATTTACAAACTTCAAATGTAAGCCTAATCCTGTGTTTTCAGAGATATCTCTATCACAATCTCTGTTTGTTTGGGATGGAAATTCAAGTAATATCAACTATTTTGAATGAAATATTATCATTGTTATTGCCATTACCTGTTTGTGCGGAGACTTTTTGGAGCCTTGGCCACAAAGCAGAACCTAAACTAAGAACCATGGAAATAAAATGCTAGTTCTTAATTCAAAGACAAGAGATGCCATGTGGGAAAGAACAAGAAACTGTAACGGAGTGGGTTTTCTTAGGAGTTCACAAGTCTTTTTTTCCAAAAAAAACCTCAATATAGTCAATAGGATCAGATCATTTCTGAAATATTTTTTCTCTTTTATATATATATAGTTTCATCAGTTTTTCAAGATGGAGATGCTGAGACCAAATGTTTGAGTTTCATCTTTGTTGTAAATGTGGTCTCACTATAGTCATTCAGAATTCTACTGCAGATTTAAATTGTAGGCTGTTTTGACCTACTGATTCATAGAATAGGACAAAAATCTTTCAAAATATCTGAAATTTTAAGAATATAAATATGTAAAATCACAGGGGAGGAGGAATTACATTTTAACAAAATAAATTTGCTGAGCATGGACTCCAATTCATTGGAAGCAGTGGAAACATTAATAGTCATCTAAGTTTGACCAGGATTAAAGTTTGTGTAAGCTCTTCAGAGCAGGGACCATCTTTTTGTTCTGTGCTTTTATGGCACTCATGTCAGTGAGTCTGTATCCTCTGAATGGTATATTTATGTGTTACTACAATCTAAGTAAATAGTAATCATTCATTTACTTTATTAGTACACTAAATGTTAACTTATTTTAATATAAATTTGCTTTGAAAAGTAAGAAATCAATATCTTGGGCATATCAAACCAACTGTAGAATGAGGCGCAGCTCTCTTCAGGCAAATCTGTTTCCCAGATTAGTAAATGCCTATTTTCATATAATATTTGCTCATATTTTACATTCTGTACCTACTTGTATTTTTACATACTCAATTTCATTCAATCCGTTCTACTACGTGACAGTAGGCCATAACCTCTAAGCAGCAGATATGTGTGACATGTATTCCATATGTAGAAAAGAGTACAACAACACAAAGGGGTTAAATAAGGTTTCTGCTTGTTTACTGGCAAGGAGCCTCAGAAATTGAAGTCTGCCCAGCGAACAAGAAAATTTGCTCTTTTGACGGGCAAATCCATCATTACAGTACCCAGAGGAATGAATTCCACAGGAGGAGGAGAAAGGATGGCCAAATGCATTCCAACTGACTGAGCTAGTGCCATGTGATCTGAAACAGTTTTTCCCTGTTAGATGCTTGGAGTTTTGTTCAGTTGTTGATTTGAGGGGTTGTTGTTTTGTTTTGTTTTGTTTCTTTAAACTGTCGACAAGCTAGAAGCTGGCAGGGGACAGGCTCACGTGACCTTGGGAACTAAAATGCAGGCACGCTGTCAACAGAAAGACAGCTTGATGTTATAGACTGGTTATGCCAGAAGGACACATATCAAAGACATTTGGGTGTTTTTTTTTTAAGTATACATCTCAGCTTATGTATCCATAGGCCCATACGCTTCCCTGCACGTTTGAGTAAATATATGAATTTGGTATTTTTAATTAACATTTGACAGCAGTGTAGCCCTTTTATGCAGTGTGTGTGTGTGCATGTGTGTGTGCTGTGTGTGTGGTGTGGCACACACTTAGCTGTGTCCCCACCAGAGCTCCTGAAAGCAAGGAATGTATCATAAACACACAGATCTGATTTCACAGACACCAGTAAAATCACTTCTGCACTGCCAATGTCTTATCTCAGTAGAGCATCATAAAATCAATATGTATTTCATATGATATATATCAGTTTATAGTTCAGTATTAATAATCGATTTCTTACTTGTGTTTTGAAATCATCACACTACCTTTTTTTTTTGTTTGTTTGTTTGTTTGTTTGTTTTCCAGTGGAAGCAAGAAGTTTTGTCAACAGTTATTGGGAAAGTGCTGATCCGGCAAGATCAGAATTTCACAGGACTGATTGCTGGAGTTGTTTCAACATCAATTTTAATTTTTATCTTTTTGGTATTTTTTCTCTGGAGAAGGAAGAAGAAACAGATTAAAGGTCTATCGTAGTAAACTCCAATCAATCATTCGGTTGTTATAACTTAGATTTTTTTAAAAACATTAATTTATCTCTGATTAAGTTCTGTGCAATGCCCCTCTGTAACCTGTCAGCTGAAGTTTCACAATCTAGTCCGATGTTTAGATTGCATTTCAACCATTGGCTGTTGCCTGAGCTGGGTGAAGGGCCGCGCTCTGCCTAAAGGAGGAAATTCTGAGCTATTAGGGAAACATGGTCACTTCTTTTCCCCAGTCAGCCTTAGAAGAGGGGACAAGTATATGGCACACCTGGAACCACATGTACTTCAGCTTCATCCAGTGTCCTTGTAAGTCCCTCACGCTGAGTCTAGGTTGTGCAAGACAGAGCACTGCAGTGTACCAGTCTCCTGTTCACTCAAATCAGGAACTAGGTCGAAGTTTGCCTCCTTTCTGGCCCCTGTGTCTGAGTTTCCTTCCAGCGGAAACTGCTGCACTATGCAAGTGGGAAGGAGGAGGGAGCTGCTATATAGCCAGATCTTGTTCTGATGTGGTATCACAGTCCAGTCATGAGGCTGTCCCAGAGGCTTCAGATCTCCCTTGAATCTTTCAGTATGGCCAAGAACAGGACATTAACATGTTACATCAATTCTTGTCCTACTCAAATAGTTGAAGTTCAGGTCCTGCCTATAGTTGCCTGAGATACAACCTGACCTTCCTTCCAGCAGAGAGGAACACATAAATTAAATGAATAACTAAATTAATGTTCACATGCAGTAAACATGAGGGTGTTATAATATTTCTTTCTCCTTCCCATTCAGATCTGGGAAGTGACCTGGTGCGCTATGATGGCAGAGTGCACACTCCTCACCTGGACAGGCTGGTGAGCGCGAGGAGTGTCAGTCCAACAACAGAAATGGTCTCCAGTGAATCTGTAGATTACAGATCGACGTTCCTAGAAGGTATGTCTTTACTATGAATCTGTACAGACGATGCCATTTTATGCATCTCGCTTTTCCTCTGTCCTCAGATTGCAGCTATTTGGGCTGTTTGACCGTGTCTCCTTTGTATGGGATTATCACGTGTTCACAGGTTTACTATTTGAACTGAGCTTCTCTGGTGCTTCCCAAGATTAAGGTGAAAAGGATTTTTACTTTTAGTCTATTTCAGTTTCAGGAATTTAATAAAATGCTATTAGTAGAAGCTCACTGTAAACATGTTCCACAATTAATTAGAAGCTAATGGTTATAATGATTTTGTATTATCATGATGTTTGTCACACTATGATCAAACCCAGACTAAAAAGATGATTTTAAGGATGGCAAGTGGTTTTAGTTTCAGTATGTATCAATGACTTCATACAGTCATTATAAAGCAGGTCTGTCAGCTCAAATGGGAAATGAAACTTTTGTAAACTGGTATTCTTTGGTCTGTTCATCGCCCTTCTATAAAATGGCAAGTTGTATCACCTAGAAATGTTCGGTTTAAAATTTAAGATAAAGGGCTGTGTAGAATGTGACAGTTCAAGTGGAGATCCATGTGTGCTAGGATGCCAGACTCAGAAAACACAGTGTTCCCTTGCAGGTCTAGGAATATGAAGGAAGATTAATCCTGTGCTAAATAAGTTTATGTACTATGTAACACCATTTTAGAGTAGACATTCTCCAGAAGAGAACTCTACTGTTCTTACCACACCACTTCAGAGTGAACATGTCCTTTAAGATGTATGAACATGTCCTCTGATTGCCATTAAACACACTTAACTATTAGGACCTACTATAGTAAGATATTCAAGATATTGCAGATTTTTGTTAGTAGTCAGGCCAGTTTCCAGCTTCCTTTCTGATTTTATATTTGCTGCTGACAGCTGGCACAGGAAGCTTCTTGACTGGAAGATTCCTGAAGGAAAAGGAAAGTCTGTGCCAGTGTTAGAGGGGAAGGTGGTACAAGAGACAAGACTGCAAAGATCCTTAGTAGAAGGTAAATCTGCAGTGATCCCAGGGCCACTGTGCACTGGCAAAGCACCACAGAGAATGCCCCAGAGAAGGAGGTTTGTTCACTGAATATTGCCATAAGGACATTCACTTCAATTACCATAAAAGAATAAAATGACAGGAACATTTTAAGACAAGCACACTTACATGTAGAAATTATAAAAATTAATTCACAACCATAGCTAATTTTACCATGTCTATTAAATAGGTACTTGCTTTTGGTGACATAATTGGGGCTTGTAAATGGAAGAGTTTTTGGTTTTGCTTCTAGGTAGAGCAATGGTGAGTTCTTCTCATTACCTAGTGTGGTAACAACACTATGTGAAAACCTCTCAGGTTTTATACATAAATGTATAAACCATGTCTGTGCAATAAAATGGCTGATAATTTCTGTTGTTAAATTTATTCCCTTTTTTTTCTTTTTTGACCTTGTGCTAAATTCTGTTCACAGATTCCACTGGAATCATTCCAAACTGAAATTAGTGTAAATTAAACTTATTTCCTCGATTCCGTTACACAGAATGCCAGGAAAAATCCCTTAAACAAAAGCAATTTAACATACTTGGACACAATGTTGACAAAAATAATTTTCTCAAATAAATACTTCTTGCTTGACTGAAACATTTTAATTTCTGCTATTTTAAATCAGCTGGCTCATGTTATTTTCATGAGTAGCACCAACTGTATTATCTTCAGGAGCTACAGGATATGAATCACCTCTAGGCATTTCCCTGGTTGAATATTTACCAATGGATAAATATAGCTAGTCACCAGCAGTTTGGAAACCTGCATGAAAAGTAGAGTTACCTACCAAATTAAAACATGACAATAGTAAAAGGTTTCATGTTTTTTTAAATTGTTCACTACTTCCCTCTCCCCCATCACTGCTATTTTTCCCATTTTACTCCTGTTACTAACAGTTACTAAAAATGCTGTAAACTACACTTGGCAAGAAGTGACAAGATCTTGTTCTGTCCCCTTATAAAAGTGGAATGTTTGTCCATTTACTCTCATAAAAGTAGAGCTGAGACAAGCGTAAGTTTCTAGTGACATGGTTTCCCTGGAGTCTGGCAGATTAGCAATGCTTATTTTCATTTTCCTTTGTGACAAAATCTTTTACAAAAGCAAGTTGCTTTCAAATGGTAAAGTCAAACCCTTGCTTATCAATGAAACAAAGCCTTTCATTTTCTAAGGAGAAGCCTGGGAGTACTATAATAGTTTATATTTGTCTTGCAGATCAGTTTCCAAGCATGTCTCAGAATGGATCATGCAGACCTGCCCAATATCCTCACTCTGACCTCTCCCCAATTCTGTCCAGTGGGGACTCAGATTTAGCCAGTCCTCTTCTTCAAACTAATGTCCACATCGATATCAATGCCCTAAATCCTGACCTGGTCAAAGAAGTCCAGCATGTTGTGATTGGTGCTGATAGCCTGATTGTACATTTCAGTGAAGTAATAGGAAGAGGTGGGTATGGTGATTGTTACCTTGCAAACTGTTGTTCTTTTTGCACATTCAGTCATCATAAGCCATTGCAGATTAGGTGTCTATATGGGAGTTTTTCAGGCTTTTTCCTCTTACAGCACAGCATCCCGTACACCAAATCAAGAAGAGAACCAAGGGGGCTCTCGTTTTCAAGTCATGTGCTTGATGAGCTGGAGAAGACAACAGAAAGGGAAAGGAGCCTGACATTTAATGAGGTTCCTTTAAACTCAAGAGACTCGCTGATAGCTCTCTGCTGCCTCTCTTTTGCCTTCTTCTGGGCCATCAAAAAGCTCAGTCTGAGCTATGAGGCTGCATAGAGGGAGTGAAGCTACAGCAGAATATTGTACAAGCCAAAGGCATGTGCCTAAATGGCAGGGGATGCCGAGGGGAAGGCATCAGTGAGTCTTAAACTCCTAGCCTGAGAGCTGGCAGGATTGCTAAATGACACTGAAATCCCCTCAGTCACTAAGTGTTTTCAGTAGAAGTCCCTACGGGCCAGGTGAATGCGCACACCTACTTGTCCTCTACAAGTTTCCCCTGGCTTTGAAGAGTTCACTGTTTCCTCTTACTGAAGTCTCTCTCATCCCCTCCACTCCTCTCATCCCAACAGCAGGTTGAGTAAGCCTCCCATTTTTCTAATTTTTTCCTATCTCCCTTATTCCTCTACATCTTCTTGAATGAGTTCTCTCTCACATTCATAGCCCAAGTCAGTATTTCTGTTAATGACATTTATTAAAATCTATGCTGTTGAGTACCCACAAATAAACCGAGTGGAAACTGGATTTTCAGTACTTCTACAGATCAAGCACAAGAGATCTGTTTTTGAGTATCAGAATCTTGATTTAAAAAAATAGCTATAAATGATATTCCTAATGTCTTTTCTGCAGGAAAATAGCCACAAATCAAACACACAGTGAGTGTGTTTCCCTTCCATGTATTACACTTCATCATCCCCAAAGCAAGGGTGGGCCTTTTGCTTTTCTTTCTTGTTTCAGAGGAGGCCAAGTAATTTCCCATTTTTTAATGCTGAAAAATATCAGGAATGACACCAACATAATTAACCTGTTTTAATTTTTCACCTCCGTAACTAGAAATGGGCCAAACCCAAAAATGTTTCAGACACACCCGATCCAAGCTTTAGGATTTGTGCCCAGGCTCCAAACAAGCTGTGGTCTGATGGGATTTGAGTTGCTTTTATAAAACAAACTTTATATTAATTTTACCCCAAGCCAAAATCAAAGCCAGTTGGGCTCTGACCAGCACTTATGCTTGGAACCTAGCAGAATTAATCTTGTTCTCTCTGAAAAACTTGTACAAAAAAAAAAAACAAAAAAAAAACCCTATTTTGTTTTCTGACTGCAAATATTCATGTTTTAAAAGTGCTCATTAAATAGTACATTTATGAAGGAAAGTCACCATTATATGAACATGATTTGATCTGGATTATTTAATGGATGTGCCTGAAGCTTGATGTTCTCTATGTTTCCCAAACAGGTCAAGCTAACTTCTCATAGTAGGTCTTTCCAGTCTGCAGATTATTCCATTTTCTTGACAGAGAACACAGGTTCGGGAAAGATTTATGTGTCTCTGCTAGCTAATTCCACTGCTTAGACTGTCAGCAAGAAGGCAAATTGTGCTCATCATTTTTAGTGATACTCTGCACTAGGAACAAGACCACAGCAGAAACAATAGACTGCCTCCTAGTGATGTGGTTTACCTGCGATCTGTAGAGTGACTCCCAAGCCTTTCACAGCCAACATACCACTTTTAACACTCAACATTTTCCATGAAATAACAAGATCAGAAAGATTATAAGCCCACACTGCCTCTTTATTCAAATTACCATTAAAGACACTTCAAAGCTTCGCAGGCTGGTAGACCAGTAAACATGGGCTTTCAGACCACTGGGAATGACTAATGCAGTGGCCGCATCAGTTCCTTCTAACTGCTGCTGCCTTGCACCTTCCAGTGCCCCCATTCAACATATACCCAGTAGGACAGTATGGTGGGAATGGGCTGACATGTTTTTTGTGTGTGTGGTTATTAACAAGAATATGAAGCAGTTGTGATGCCAGCCTTGTTATTATTTATATACTTCATCTAGGTCAAGAAATATCAATTATGTTGCAAACAGTGTTTTCATTTATGTAATGATGGCTTTTTGTAATGACTGTTTTATATGTTAGTTCCAGTTAACATTACAAGTGTTGGGAATTGGACAGAAATAAAGTGTGATCACTTTCTTAAGGCTTAATCGCTACCCAGTAGAAAATAACAGAAGGCTCATTTTACTAAGGCTAATCTTGCTCATTTTTTACACAGGACATTTTGGGTGTGTGTACCATGGAACACTGCTGGATAATGATGGCAGGAAAATTCACTGTGCTGTGAAGTCACTGAATAGTGAGTTACATATTTGATAGTGAGACGTTGCCATAATGCCAAAGACAACTGAGATGAACTAATCGATTACAGTGAAGTGTACCTTCACAAATAAAAATTCTTAGTTGCAGCTGGATTAAATTTATCTGTAGAGCAGCTCCAATGACTTTAGATTACAATTAGGCATTGGTACATATTTATTCATCTAATGAAATGTCCAAGTATTCCCTCTACAAAGAATAGGATAGAGAAAAATAAGGGAAAGACAGTGTCATTTTTTATTCTACTGACTCCTTAAGATTTGCTCTTGGACGTTAAATTGCTAAGCTGCAGGCAAAGATGCTGGATAATCAGGAAGAGACTATAAAAAAAATATTAAAAGCTTTACTGAAGTGTTGTTATTCGATTCATACTAAGAAAAGGAGAAATGTAATTAAAATTAATTAAAAATTTGAATTAAAACCAGTACATTTGGTCATTGTAAGAAAAACTATGCACATAGCATAGTTGCAATGTGGGAGGTGAGGAGCATATTTGTAGCTTCTCATTATCAGTTTCAGTTGTGCAATGACACGCTGTACAGAAATTAACTGTAGGTTTTTTTTAATTATTTCATTTTATTGCTGAATTTCCTAGGGATTACAGACCTGGAAGAGGTAGCTCAGTTTCTGAAAGAAGGAATAATCATGAAAGATTTCACTCATCCCAATGTTCTGTCACTTCTGGGAATCTGTTTACCCAGTGAAGGATCCCCCTTAGTGGTCCTTCCGTACATGAAACATGGAGACCTTCGAAACTTCATTAGGAATGAGACTCATGTAAGTACACAGTGATGTCAACGAAACAGTAATACAAGTCTAGCCACACCCTGCCCCAACACTACAGGTTGATAATTACATGACGTACGTAACTTGCTGCTGTTACTACACCTTAACCTTTGGCACTTGCCTTCGCTGGCAGTGAGCCCAACCACAGCACTGCCACTCCTTCCCTTCCCCCTCAAATTCCTTTCTACAGTGTTTCCCAGAAATTATCAGCAATAAGTATTTCTCATTTCCCATCCATAAGCCTCTTCATAAACAAATGTCTTTATAGATTTAAGTAAAGGGGCCCAACCATCTGCTGGTTTAAACTTGCATGTCTCCATTGACTTCAGTACAGCTGTGTCAGTTGTCACCATCTGCTCTTCCGGCTTCTAGGTAAGGGATCTTCACAGCCAGCTAGAGAATGTCACAGTCCTAATACCAACTTTTTTTCTTCTTATTTTAAGAGAGTAAACCAATAATTGTTATACAAACTGTGAGTACTCTCCTATCAGAGATTTTCTTAATTTTCATTGAAATTCTACAGTTTTCTCATACGGGCCTCACTGTCATGCCTCTGGTAATCTAAGCCCACTTTATACTGTAGTATTCACCCATTTCGCAATGCTTGGACAATATAAAGTGACTTCTGTGCCAATGGCACTTTGATGTTGATTCCTAGTAGCCAGGAATTTAAAAAAAAAAAAAAAAGGCATTTTGAAGAATTGTTGGAGGAGTTAAGCTTTACAGGGTACTTCTGTCCTTTTGAACTTATTTCATTCTATGAGCACCAGGGATCTCGTCTGTGAAAAGCTCTATGAGTCTTCCTGAAATGAATAGAATAATATCCACAGTTGAATAGGATTGTTGCCCAGAAGAAAATAGTACGGAACAATAATCTGTTGGATCTTACTATTACATAATGAGTTGTGCTGTTGGATAAAAGAATTACAGGTTTATTTTTATATTTATTTCTGTATTTGACATTTTCTGTACAGTCTCACCAGTGTGTTGTAGATGAGCAGTTTGCAGGAAATACTTCCCTGAAAGCTGCTAAGGTCTCATCCGCCTTTTCCTTAGCATCATACTGATGACAGCTTGCACTTATTTTGCCCCAGATAAGATTCTTCTTTTTTGGACATTTCCAGCTGACAAGCTCCAAGTTCACAGTTAGCATCTTCTACTGAGTTACACACTATTACTCTAAGTTCACAAATGTGAACTGATGCACATGTGTGAATTTTGCGTATCAGCTGTGATGTTGAGGTTTCAGCATATTGTTCTACTTCCCAACCCAAGTCATGCTACTTATGCTGCAAACTCTACTCTTTGGAGTCTGTCAGTTCTTTCCATTTCCTGAAGTGTGTTTCCTCACTGGATGCAAGAACCTGACCTAAACTTAGGCCACTTTATTACAGGCACCAACTTACCTTGCTCTTTCTGGTGGCAAGATATCTGGGTCAAAAACTGAAAGTCACAGCAAAAAAGTCTACTATTCAGGTTTCTGCATTCATTGTATTACAAATGTTTATATTTTACAGAATCCAACAGTTAAAGATTTAATTGGATTTGGTCTTCAAGTTGCAAAAGGGATGAAATACCTTGCAAGCAAAAAGTTTGTCCACAGAGACTTGGCAGCAAGAAACTGTATGTAAGTACAAGCATCTATTTCCAGCCACATTACCACACTCTTTTGTGTAAGGCAGACAGATGAGGTAAATAAAAGTTTCCAGGATTCTCCTTTTTTAGTCAAACTAGATTTTTTTCACTGTTCCACAATTATACTGATGTTTGTCTTGCATAATGATGAGCTACTCAGCTTGCTAAAGACTCACTTGTTACGCATAAGCTTTTTGAGTGTGGGAAATAAGAAAAGTTGAGGTGAAAGTGGAGTCTCTCAAAATCATTGGTTTGAGAATTTAAAAGGCATCACCTAAGGGAAGTTATACTGCTGTTGTCTCAACTTGCTGTGCTTCCACCCAACCTCTTCAGAAGCAGCACGTCTCTGCTGCCGCACCTAGCAGTAGGGAACTTTGTGAGAAAAACAGGAACACAGAGAAACAACAGCGAGACTTCTTGACAGTAATTTTTCATTATATGAGTATGAGCTTAATTTGGCTGAAATGTGCACACTAATTTAAATTTAAAATTGAGTATGCAAAGAATCTTACTAGTCACTGCGTAGCCAGACAGTTCAGTTCACACAGTTTCTAACTGATACAATAGTTGCCAATAGTATTTTGCTGATTCATCACCTACGCTGCAAACTAATGAGATACAGTATTAAATGTTAGAGTTCTTTTTTTATATATATGTGATTATTTGGAGCTCTGGCTGCAAAAAAGTTTTTTACCTATGATACCAGATTTATTGTGATTTTTTGAAGTCTGCATGCTTGTGCAGTTGAACGGCCTCTGGAAAAGAACATTTTCTTGCAGCTGCTTTTTTTTTTTAAAAGAGCAAAAAAGTATCAGTCAGCATCATTTTCAGCCTTTCTAAGAACAAAGGAGTGACGTTACTGGATGAAAGTCTTGGTTCGTATAATCCAAGTAAAAGGGTACCAACAGGACACTTCCCTCTGACCTACCATCTATTTCCTACGGGAGGAGGAAACAGCTCTCATATTGCCAATGTATCTCATATTGCCAACTGAATGGCTGCTTTTGTACTTCTATATGGCTCAGCACTTCAGAGCCTGGAGAGCTGCTACCACATGAGAGGAAGATGTAGGGCTGAAGACCCACACTCCCCAGCAGACTTGTGCAATTCAGCATTCATAAACAGAGCTCCTTCTACACTGGTGAAGTCCATCAGAAAGGATGTCAGGATGCAAATACAGTCCCCATGAATACTTGACTATTCTAGAAGAGATGCGGGAAACAGCTACGGCACAATCTACCCTCCTGCCAACCCATCAAACTTCCCTTCTACTCTCTTCATTGATATTAACTTAGTTATTACATCAGTAAATACAGCAGATTGTTTTGTGCTATTTAGAGAAACCTCAACAGACTAGAGAATTGGCCAGACAGAAATCTCATAAAGTTCAAGAGGGGGAAATGCTGCATGAAAAAGCTGAGACAGCTGGCATTGTTTAGCTCGGAGAAGACAAGGCTCAGCTGGTGATGGGGGTCATCCATACATACAAATATCTGACATGGTGAAGTAAAGAAGCTGGTGCCAGATTCTTCTCAGCAGTGCCCAGGGAGAGGCCAAGAGGCAAAAGGCCCAAACTGAATACATGACATTCCATTTAAACATAAGAAAGATTTTTATTTTTTTTTTCTGTAAGAGTGGTTGAAGACATGCACAGGTTGCCCAGAAAGATTTTGGAGTCTCCATCCTTGGAGTTATTCAAAAGTCAACTGAACACTGTCCTTGTCAAACTGCAGCAGCTGACCCTGGTTTGAGCATGGGGATTGGACTAGATGATCTTCAGAGGTCCCTTCCATCTTCACCCATTCTGTGACTGTAAAGAAACCCCCAAATAGGCATGTGCTGTAGCTAGGTCTACACATTTAATGAAGGATAGGTTTAAGCATGCCAACCCCTCTGCTCGATCTGTTTTCTGTCAATAATACTGCTTATCAGGACATACTCCAAACTTAGGAAGGCCAAAGCTAGGGAGATCTGGTGATATGACTGAGTTGCAACCCCAGCAGAACTCAGCTTATGCCACCGTTCTTTACCAGTACCCATCTCATTAGTCACCAAACACATTCTTAGTGACAGGATTGCATTATTAGATATGAGTAGTCACTGAGATAATGATCGGTCCTTCCTTATCCAAACTGAGTGAATAAGAAAGGAGATATTTTGATTTGGAAATAAAAATGAGAGGTTTCTAAGGTTACAGAAGAAGAAATAGCTGCGGAAGAAATGACGTAGCAGCCAGCCAGGATATATAGGCTATTAGCAAAGTTTTTTTCTACAAAGTAATTGTTTTAAAAGAACTGTAATTTGAATTCTATTATAAAAATAATATTAGTAATTTCCTGAATTCATTCACTGTTGCTAAATGGGTATCAAGTTTTGTTTCACTGTAATATTAGTTAATAGTTCCAAGATAAAATACTGCCTTCTAGACTCACAGTCTCAAAAATGCAAGTCACTCATTATAATCAACCATCACTGTAAATGCTGTCTGCTCAGATGAAGATAACACTTCTTGTCATTTCTTCAGGTTGGATGAAAAATTCACTGTCAAGGTGGCTGATTTTGGTCTTGCTAGAGATGTCTATGATAAAGAGTACTACAGTGTGCACAATAAAACAGGAGCTAAACTGCCAGTGAAATGGATGGCTTTAGAAAGTTTACAAACTCAGAAGTTCACAACAAAGTCAGATGTGGTAAAGTACAAATATATTTGTGTCATCAATTGATTTCTCTCCTGTCACCTTCTAGCATTTAATGAATGGACTGACGTCAAACCAAAACTTGTATTTGAATTTAACTTTAGTTCATGTAACAGTAAGAGACTGTTTTTATATCCAGAAAAGACATTTGTCCCAGTCACAAAGCAGCAAGATGTGCCTTGATTGTCTGTTACTATTCAGTAAAAACTTAGGACTCAGGAGAGAATTAGGAGTTTAATTCCACTTCAAGGTATACTAAGGAGCCAAGCTGGAGCTGATCCCTGCTGTAGGAGGGACTCTAGAAAGCTTGACCAAGCAGGTTAACTTTGATACTCTTAAAATGGAATAGGTCACAAAAAGACTTTATTTGCTTTATAAATGCTTACCAACTGCCTACAGCAATCTCAAGTACTACCTGGCCATTTACAAAGAACAAATTATAAGCTGAAGTCATTAGTTGGCTGGATCACCTTGTATTTTAGCGCTCTTTTCAATCCAGATCCAAATTAGCCTGTGATGCATAGAATTTTCACCACTCTCTCTTCAGTACATATTTACACAAAGTCAGTCAGATCATCAGATCATGTAAATTGGCAGCACTCCATTAACCTCAAAGGAGGTCTGCCAGTTTTTACCAGCTAAGTAGCAAGCCTATAGGCTTTTATTTTCTTTCATTTATTTACTTGAGTTTCTCTGGCTCTAGCTTAAGTGGCTCCTCAAGTCCCTACAGCATTTATTAGCTCACTTAAAATAAAGCTGAATGCAGTAAAATAACTTTTCAAAGGGAAAACTAATGCATTTGAATGCTTATATCAGTCAAACCATGTTCTAAAGCTGGAATGTAAAGCTCTCCAACCCTATCACTTGTTATTTATTTCTTTGTTTTCTTAGTGGTCCTTCGGTGTGTTGTTATGGGAACTTATGACAAGAGGGGCACCACCTTATCCTGATGTAAATTCTTTTGATATAACTGTTTACTTATTACAAGGAAGAAGGCTGCTACAACCTGAATACTGCCCTGACCCACTGTAAGTAAACAGTTTACAAAACCTTCTGCGACTGCTGATATTGCAGTAACTTCTGATATTCCAGTAAATGAGACTGTGGGGTAGAAGAGGTGGGTTTTTTCCTTTTTTTATAATTTCAAAATTGAATACTTCTTTCATTTGGATGGCAGGTACGAAGTCATGCTGAAATGTTGGCATCCGAAACCTGAGATGCGTCCAGCGTTTTCTGAACTTGTTTCAAAAATATCAACAATCTTCTCCACTTTTATTGGGGAACACTACGTTCATGTCAATGCTACTTACGTCAACGTGAAGTGCGTTGCTCCCTATCCTTCTCTTTTATCATCACAAGACAATACAGACATGGATGTAGACACATGACGAGTATGTCTAAAATAGAGGAAAATCCATTCTTAGTTGTATGAACAAAAACTGAAACGTTTTGTCCACTAGTTTTTACTGCCCAGTCTTTGTGAGAACACTGTTGCACACGTTTATGTTGTTGCCCAAGTTGCACTAGTACAAGGACATGATATCATTTTTTTAAGGCTGTGGGATTCTGTAAAACATCACAGTAATTTCCAAGTATTTGGACAACTGCATCAATTTACCAAAAGGAAGCATTGTGTTCTACCAACCGGAGCTACTTCTCACTAGTTTTCATTCATGCGTGCTGAGACCCAAGAACAAAGATTCATCATTAATGCCACGAAGGAGAATGTAGAATACCAATCAGAAAAGCTGGAAGGACTATTATTGTTGCATGTACTTTAGGGTAATGAGCAGTGCAGAATGGTTTTTACACAAAAGGCTAAGACAAACCATGAAATTTACAAGAGTTTAAAAATACGTTTTCCTCCCGCACAGTCCAAACTTGGGGTTTTTGCACTATATCAGTGAGGTTTCTCAGAAGACAGGCAGCCAGTAGCTCCAGCTTCATGGTAAAAGTCAACAGCAGAAGTCAACTTCACAGTAAAATAAGTGCACAGTAAAATAAGTATGTCAGCCTTGCCAGTCCTCTGGTGTAGTCAGACGGTACATAAAGTGAACAGAAAAGCATTCCTAGTGTTAACTTTATTCCAACATTCGAATACTTCTTTGAGTAACAGCCTAAATCCACAGATCTCTCACTGAAAAAAATGCAAAGCCTCCAACACTTTCACTAAAGAAGTAACTGCTCTCAGAAACGGAATACTCAAAGGCGCCCCTATTAAATGCCAGGCTAATCCCTGGGAGACAGTAACAGTGGGCTGCATTATCCTGGAGAGGAAGAGGAGACAGGCAGGCTGGCAACTATACAGAGCTGCTGTCTGATGAGTCAGGCGGTGAGCAGCTGAAGGTGTGCCACCTATCCTTGGGTGGAGCTGCTGCCAAAGGTGAGTAAAGAGCGGAGGTGTTGCAGCCAGCCCTGACCTAAGAGAATGCCATAGCAAGAATGTTGATCACTTTTCACAGCAGCCCTAAAGAGCTCAGAAGACTGATCAAAAGAAGAAACACCTTTACGGCCCCTAATCTTTTCTTGGATTACACGACCCAGTGAATTATGATAGCTATTTTTATTTCTAAGTTATGCCCAGAAAAAGAAATGAAAAGAGAGAATAAATAAACTTTCATTCATTAGAGAGAAGTACTATAGCTTTAGGGCAAGCATCACATGTCATTTCTGTTCCTGTGGAATTCTGTGCATACTACTGTATAGCTTGTTTAGAATAGAATAAAACTGGGTTTGCTGGTGTAAACACATAAAGTATTCTATTTTTATATTAAAAAAAGTTTATTTTTAATGACATTTACAAAGTTTGGTTAGGCCACAAAATACTGCACTGTGAACATTTCAGACAATGTATGTCAGCGTACATGATTCATAAATAGTAGCAACCTTACCAAGAATACTGTGTAAATACTAGAAAGGAAAAGAATTGACTGCAAACACACTCCACCCTACCCTAAGTGTAATATCTCCATTGCTGCAAGCCAACTATTTTACGGTCTTCAAAGAGAGGTGGTGCGGGAAAAGAACTGATATAAGAGAGATAATGTTGTTCTTGGGAGACAGCGTTATAAATGAAAGATTTATCATGAGGGCAGAGTGTGTAGGCAAACTATGAGCTGATTATTTTGTACTGTGTTTCATCACCACTTTCATTTCAGAAACAAACTTTCATGTCTGCTGAGAGCAATACTAATTGTAGATTGCTCAAGGACAAAAGGCTTTGCTGCAGGCAAAAAAATCATCTCTGTGATTGTTAAAACAGCTAAGGAAATTTAGATTTGGAGAAGATACTCCAAACTTGTACATACCTGCTTGAGGAACGCTGCAATGTGAAACAGATGACATTTTTACTATTTATGAACTTTTGCTTAATAAAGTTAATGTTGTGTCTGGGACACCTGTAAGAATATGTGATTCTGGTAAAATTTGATGTTAGTAAGTTCATATATCTGCAAAAGAGCTGAATGGTACTTATGTTTATAGTTGTTGTTATGACCTAATAAACATGTTATTAAAATGAACTATTGTAATACTTTCTGCCCTGAGTGCAGTTATTGCTGTTAACATTAGACTATTAAGCTGATAAAAGTCTGCATGTTTTTCCTAACTAAGGAGCAACCAATGGAACTGTGTGAAAGAGAGCTAAAGAGAGGAAAAATCAGAAACATGAAAACATGGAGAGTGCTCCAGTAAATCAAGCACACAGATCATCACTGCAGAACTATATGCTTCAAAGAAAAGTGTGAACATTCTGTAATGAACAATTTTGGCATAATCTGTTTAGTTGGAAAGCCTCTTCTCTATTCACATGCTGCACCCACGCGGCCTTAAAAACCTTCGTGTACTTCGTGTTGGGGATGACATTTGATGTTTGTCATGCAGGCACTGCACAGAATAGCTGTTGGCCCAAGGATGGATGAATGACCTTGTTCACATTCAGTGTCCAGGCTCCCTAATCAGCCATGAGCCACAAGAAACTTCAAGCAAAAAGCGCATCTGAACCTGTCATGGCCAGGATTGTGAGCACCCACAGCACTTCGTACCAAGCACCTCATTTCTGTGACACCTAAAGAGAGAAGGCACCCCAGTTCCCACGGGTCTTACTTCTTTTGGAGGAACAGGAGTACAGGAGTCAGCCCCACTCTTCTCCTCCACATTTCCTAGTGGGCAAATTAGACATCGCCCATTGAACTCATCGGTTTGCTTCTGAGAACTGAATTTTGAGTGGGTACCCAACAAACGCTGCAACATTCAGTGTCCTGCGCGACTCATGAACATGACAACACTGAAATCTGCTTCCTCCCACCACTTACCTGGCTGGCATTTTATACTTAATTTACTTGGAAATATCTTAACACACAAAGTCTAACTGATTAAAAACAGCATTTATATGCTCTTATAATTTCAACGTATCAAGGAAATTACTTTTTTTTTCCAGACTTATTTACTTCTTAACAGAAAATGTATATGTTTGGTTTCACCTCAAAATGTTGGAATATTTTTGGGAAAAAGACAACAAAAATATCAGCTCTTCTTTGTGTCACAAGCACAATGCAACTAAACGATCTGACATTTTTATTCTATTTATTTACATCTAATTTATTTTCCAACACATTTCCAAGGTTTCCCTGAAAAGTCACTAAAACATCTCCAAGTTTTTACTGCAGCCTGTTACTAACAGCAGGGTCGTCAGTGTAAAACAGAAAAATGATGATCTGAACTTAAATACCAGATTTGTAACACATTCCTCTGATTAATTCTCGTGACTTCAAGGGATGCCATATATTGCATTTGTGAAAGAGTCAACGGAATCACAAGCCTCCCCTGCTCAGTTTCTCATCCTGGTAACTTTGTGTATACCAGGTACACCCTGCATCAGATCCTCATCTGACTTAAACCAGCAGCAGTCCCCTGACATCAGTGTTAACAGTGGATATGGCCCATGGTCAAAAAGTTACATAAGAGATACCCTAAGCAAAAGCCAAGAGATTAAAAAAAGGGAGGGATATACTCACCACACAGAAAATATGCTGTTGATTTCACTCGAAAGTTTTAATGCATTACTAACTCAACAGTTTTAAGCAGTTCCCTATATTAAAGGAAGTTTTTAATACATTCAACCATACTAAAAGTTTCTTAAAAAAATAGTATAACTGGGTTGTTAACATTTCGTATATTATTAACATTTTGTATCTAGTGTTAATTTCAGTCATGATGAGCAGACTTAAATGCCTTTCGTAAAAAATGAAGAGAAAAGGTACATTACAATCTTTGTTACAGAAGCAGTATAGTGAGCAACTGTAAAGCAGCATCCAAATGGTCAGGAGCATAGAAATTAACCTCTCCCTTCAAAAATGTCATTTCTGGCATTAAGCTATAACATTATACCTCAAAAAGAGATAGAAGTTGATAAATGAAATACAAATCCTAATGAGTTTTTTACTCATTAAACCAAACATCTATTCCTAAGACATTCCAATTTCCATTATTTTAACAAATGGGTCATGAACTAAGTATTCCGAGCATCGAAGAAAGACACAGGAAATTTTCAGGTTTTGCCAGACCTGCTAATAAAAACATTTACAAGAAATCCTGATCTCATAAGCAGCAGGGAGAGCTCAGAGCAACTTGATTGATGCAGCTGACCCCAGCATGGCTGTGAGCAGCATCTGGCCCGGGAGCTGTGTGCTGGGACATTCACAGGGAACTTGCCTTTTGAAATCCCCCTTCGCTGCTAACGCTGACAGTGCAACCACCCTAACAGCACGCCAACAGGCTGTTCTCCCACCGAGGTCAGGCACTTGTTGCCATTCCATGACCTCCTGGGGGACAGAGTGGCCTGGGGAGACTCTCCCAGCCCAGAGGCCATTGGGGCAGGGCAGCAGTGAGGCTCGGATGTGCAGACCATGCCGGGCTTTTAGTTTCTCAGTTGTTAATTCATTTAGGAGTAGATGGAGGGTAAGAGGCACATTCTGATATTTTTCTTCCTTCTGTCGCTTCATCTCATCTCTCTCAGCTCTGAATTTAACACAGGGTAGCAGGTTGGCCTCCTGCCTCAGCAGCCTCACAGGATCCAGCAAAGGATCAGGGATGTATGTAGGAATTAAAGTAAATATAGCCAGAAACCATATGTTGGACTTGACATGATTTTGGTTATACAACCCAAGCTAGAATACCAAAGAAGGGTGATTTATCTAATCTGGTTTTCCTGTGTTTTTTTCTCTTGGTAGTAAGTGCTATGCCACAGCCTGCTGCCACTAGGAGGTTCATTACCATCTGACCTCACAGTCATTATGACAACTTAACAGAAAAGTTATCCTTGCTTAGGCCTCTGAGGCCCTGTGGGTCTCTACAAATACGCTATATTAATACTTGCCAGACTTCCAATTACCAAGCACATTGAGCTCCTCTCCAATTTAAATGACAGCTGAATATCCTCCTTTTGAATATAAAAAGTGTCGTTGCCAAAAACTTTAGGGTGCATGACCAAACATGGACACCCCAGCTGCCACGAGTCTGCGGCTCTCTGTGGCTGCTGGCATGCTTTGTAAATTTGACAAAACTGAAAATGAACACTAAAAATACAGACTGAACTTCAGTTAGCAAGGAGACAAGGACTTCAGACACGGGTGCTACACTCGGTCTTTTGTAAGGCTCAGGAAAAACGTAAAGGCAATTTAAGACAGCTGAGCTGTGGCCTGGTGAAACTCATGGGTATGGTGAGAAACTTGAGGCAAACACATGCAATGATGTGAAAATGTGTACACCTGAGTCAGCAAACAGGACACAGCAAGGAATGAGTCACAGTCAGCTCCAATCACATGCTGGTGTTTTTCTCAAACGTACAAGAGGTTACTGCTGGACAACCAGCTTTAGAAGTTACAAACACTCTGTAACTTTTGCATTTTGTCGAGAAATGTAATTATCCAAATAGCTTCTGTTCTGGAATCCTATCTATCAAAATTAGCTTTTGTGTCAAATTGCTAGCCACGCTGTGCACCACTCCTGCCACAACACTACTAGAAGCACTTCCCACTAAGATCAGCAGATCAATAACTGTTGGAATGCTCCAGCACTGCCTGTGTCCTCCACGCGCCTCCGAGGCACTGACCTGTTGCAGCTATTGCCAGAACCTTTGAACAGGCCCACACAGACCCTGGTAGCACTTAATCATGCCAGTGAAACAAAAACAAACTCACCTCACTGCAAGTGTAAGCCTCGGCTGTTGAATGGAATGCAGGTAAATAAAGGGCATCTGTACCAGCACTACTCCTGCTTCCTTCTGTGAAGATTAAGTTTACCCAGAAATATCCTGGAAAACGAATAGTATGTCTGCAACATACAAAATTGTAAAATGTATTTGCTAGGTATCCTGACATTAATTTATAGCAGTAGGGTTTTTCTAAGATCGTTAAAAAATTACTAAGTGAATTATTTTAAAATATGTTTAAGTCTATGCCATAAATCTAAGAGAATGAATATCTTCAAAACAAATCTGTCAGCTTACTTGGATAAATGAAGGGAAATCCCTTCTGTTAGCTGTTTCATGCGTCTTGAAATAGTTTGGTTTCTTCTTAAAATTGAAGTGGTTGGGAAAGAGTCCAAGTAAACTCATTTGAGGTTATCTGTCAGAAACTACAGAGTTCTCTGCAGTACTTGAGGGGTCTTTCACCCACCAGAACTGATCTACCAAGTACCTTGTCTTCTTTCTTGTCTTTAGTTCTTCATAATAACAGAAGGCATCTCGATGTGAAGGTTCTGTGTGCAAATGTCCATCCAATAATATGTTCTGTAGAAAATCCTGAATAGGAAGACAACATCTGAATTGTGGTGGTCAATATAAACAAACCCTTATCTCTGGGCTGAACAAACTGATATCAACACAGCATTTTTCCCATGCACTCTCTTCCAAAGTCTCTGTAGTACTTACCACCATTGCTTTAAAATTTATGTAGTCTTCTATTTTACTGCGTAAAACATGGAATGGTGTAACTTCATTGCAGGGAAATTGGTGGCCATGAAGGTTAACAGCCCATGCTGAAAGCCACTAACAAATGTCTTTCCTTAATGTAGTGCTTGTTTTATACTGTATTCTTCACACTGTGCTAACACACTTCTCTACCAAGCAGATATTATAAAAGAGACTCACACATTCATAAAGTACAACATACATGAGCTATGCACTGGTATCTTTCAGGCAGGATTCAGACTATCCAGTCCTCATTTCAGTAAAAACTGAAAAAATCCCTCCCTTTACCACCTGAATGAGAACACAGAAACTTTGTTCAACATCCATACACTCGGTTACAATCAGTAAATCAGAGACTGCAATGAGAACAAGAAATTTTACTGCTCAAAGTACTCAATGATATTTTCTACAAAAGTTTAAAATCACTCCTCCCCACCCCCTTGCTTCATTATACACTACCCCTAATAGCTAGGTCAGATTTTATGAGCAGCATTTCTGAAAGCTGGAAGAGCCTTCTCTGGAAGGAAGCCACCTGCTTGGAGCACTCAGCTCCTTTGAGATCTGAAACGCTTCCCAGTGTTTTTCACTTCCCAGATGTATTACAAATCCCAACTATTTAAGCATTAAGTGATAGACTGGTAGAGTCTCAAGGGAACTTCTGTTTAGTGGTAAAGCACGGCTGAGATGTGGGCTGTGTCAGTCAGATACAGAGAGCGCTGCTGCTTTGCTTTATCTGCGGTTTGCGATGCCAATGTTACATTTTTCGTGTACATGAAAGGTATCCAAAACTTCTGATGCTTATACTGTCAAGTGAGTTTTCTTTAGATACGGATGGAACACATTATGCATCCTCTCACAGATCAAAGCTACACTAGAGAATATGAACGATGTCCCTCACTCTACAATAATTTATATTTCAAGACAAGAGGAACTGATAAAAGGCAGCTTAAAGAGGCAAATCCATCCTACTGCTGTGATCAGCTGAGATAACGTTAGTACATTGTTCAACGTGGAGGTATTATCCAATAACAGGCACAAAAGCAAACAACTCAAAAATCAATCACTCTGAGAAGGACTGGTTGAGGAAATTAACACCAAAATCACCCATGATTATGAAACGCGGTAACACTGGGAGAACTCCCTAATAGAAATGTCATCATAAAAGCCTCCTTGTTCCCTCCCTTTGTTGATGCTTCTAATCAAACACTCCTTTGTTTAAATAGCTAGTGCTAATTTTCTCCTGCTATGATAAGGCCTAATGCCAAGAAAGCTGACCAGAGAATGAGCAGAAAGGACCAATTTTGGAGATAAGAGCTTTCCTTTGTAGCCACACTGGTAAGTATAATAAATAATACTACCAAGTTTGGAAATAGAATTCTCTTCATCAATACATTTCAGAGCACTCCAACGGAAACGTAGAACTGGAGGAAATGTCAGGAAATCACTTGGTCCATCCTACATCACTCAGATGAGATGAATGCACCTAAGCTGCTTTGGCAAATGTTTATCTAGCGTGTTTTCTTAAAAAATAACTGCCCAAGCTACAAGGATTTCAAGACTTCATTGTTTGTGTAGCGCTAACATTCTCCTGGACAGCTTTTCCAGATCTTCCCTGCTGCAGCATAAAGGGTCAGGGTTCCAGCTTCTGTTTTGCCCAAACTCTGCCTACATAGCAAACAAATAACTGTCACATTATTTGCAGAAAACTTTTACCAAAACATATCCCATCTTAATCTTTTCTAAGGTAAGAAGTTTTCTTCAACCCTCACTTATATACCATCTTTTTAGCTTTCTTCTTGCTGGTTCCTTCCTGTTTGCCCACATTTCTCAAGTGTGGTGCCAAGGATGAACTCAGTACTCCCCAGACTTCTCGTTGCCTCGTAGAGCCATGAGGTCAGCAGCTGTGGTGCTCATGGCTAAAGAAAACCACCAGTGAACAGAAAACAACCAAGTTGTCTGGAAAATCAAGGTACTCCAGAACACGACTTGTTTAGAAGTTTTGTCCACAAATACATACAGATCAAAAACTATTGCAATAGGTATTAGAAGGGCAAGTTAATAATTTGTTTGAGAATCTTTCAGGTTACACAAGTTAGATGGGTCTGTAATTCTCAGAGTCCTCTATTTTCTCTTATTAAACATATATCCTACATTTATCCTGGGACAACATCCCTTCACCAACTCATTCTTTTGTGCTTACCTCAGTTGAACCATAGCAGGCAGGAAAATTACCTCACTGGGAGGACAGTTTTCACCAAGGAGAGGGATGGCAAAGCCAAGGGCAGGGACTCAGTTGCATCCCCAGTCCATACGTGTATGTGTACTCTGTTGTTTCACACTTGTTTTGTCTCTACTTTAGTTAAATTTGAATAGCTTGCATAACTCATCCACCAGTTGCAGAGAACTAGAGGTCTCTGACTTCTATAGAGTGCTGCAAATCACAGAATTTCTTGAGCGCTCTTTCGTGAGATGGGTCAGACAAAGCCCGGGCCAAGGGCAAGGAGCACGGGAAAACTAGGAATACAAAAGAGACACTGACAGTGCTGTAGTAGGAAGCTGGAATATTTTGAAAGATGGAATCATCAGCTTTTGGCAGGAGGTGTGCTGAGACTCAGCGTTTGCAAGGTTACACGGGCACCGTTGCCAGTCTCTCCCACACATCAAACCTGACATGGGAGAAAATGTGCATGGGCCCCAGCAGGTGACTCTCAGACAAGTGCCACTCACACTGCCAGAGGCATCAGCTGTGACGGCGCTCAGCAGGTGGGGGATGCAGAAGCAGCTCTCTCAAAGTCGTGAAAGAAGAGGATCTTTCCTCTTTGGTGCCTACACAGCGATAAGGAGTCATACTGCAATAAAAACTCGAGCGTGCACTCACTGAACATCAGCTCCCTCTACTGTAAGTATATCTTTACATGCCGCTGTCCCATCCCACCACCTCCCAAAACAGCGGATTTTACAAAATACTCATTAGAAGCACTGCTCTGAAGCAGAGGAAAAAATGCATCCTGCAGAACAGACAGGCAGAAAGACAGCATGGATTTTTCTTTTCAGATCTTGCGGTTATAATAATTGGGTTTTCAATCTTTCTTTATGTTGCAAATATCTGTCTCTAGTTTGTCTCAAAACTAGAATAAATTTCATGACCTTAATCTAATATTTTACAAACTACTGTAGACTACAGTCTACAGATGGCTCTGCTACAATAACTGCAGCCTTGCCTTTATTAGTCGCAAGATTTATTTGTGACAGGAAATGTAATGGTGTGGACCCTAAACTCTGCTGATCATTATCCTACTTAGAATGCTTTGTCTTCCTGAAAAGGTTAAAAATCCGACAAGCCTCAGTAGCTGATGACCATGCCTATCTATATCGAGGGCTATTCTTGGTTCCAGCAGAAATTAGAGATGTGTGCAGCACAGCTCAGTAACAGTCCCATTAACTGATAAGATTTACTCAAAAGCATGACTTGAAAGGACAGAAATTGCTGTTCAGTCCACTCTGAATTTAATTAACAGTTTAAACCCAAAAAATGTGAAATGTTGGATTTTTTTCAGAGAATGTGAAATGCTTTTTTTTTGTATTAATTTGGCTTTTTTTTAATGTTAGACTAAACAAAAGTTTAATTTCAAATTAAATCATTGCTCATGGTTTCACTTGGCGTGAGATCCAATTAAATGATCAAAGTATCGAAAGTCAGCCAAGAGATGAAGGAAGATGAGGAGAGCAGAGAGGCCCTGAGACTTGCACAAGAACGGACAGCTGCAGCCTCTAGTGAAATCGTAATGTAATGGAAAGCACAGACACCAGATCAGAAAGAATCCTGGCAAATGGAGAAGTGATCAATAGCCTACCCATGAAAATGGCCCATTTATTGATTGTAAAAATAAAATAAAATAAGAGGAGCAGGAAGAAGATATTAAAGTAATAAGACAGGGATGGAGATCTGGGTGTTGGGACTCTAATTTGTTTGAATGTTGAAGAACAGAGAGAAGGCAAAAGATGAAAGGGAGAACGGATGAAAATATGATCAAGACGGGTCAGCTCTGAGACGAGGCATCAAGGGGTGGGCTGAAAGCGCTGGACGTGGAGGCAGAATACATCTCCAAGTAAGGAAGCTGAGAGGTGGTCAGAGCTACCCTACACAGGGGAAAGGGACAGCAGGCAGGACCCCAGCCTGGCAGGTGACCCACACATGTGGGCTAGAGGGATTTCAGCATCCTGTATCCCGTTGTACAGAGGGTCACTGTCTCAGCCGTAGGCCTTCTACAGTCCCTGAAGGCAGACAATGAGTGGAAAGGGATGAAAAGCAGAAAGTGAGTTTGATCAATTTAATGTCGACTTTGTACCGTGCCTTTGATAAGAACAGAATAGTCAAAGCAAATAAAGCTGCTTTGAAATAGGAATTGACAGGACAAAATATAGCAAGTACATGAGAAGAACTTTATCAGAATTATGCCACAACTCATTAATCTGTATCACAGTAATAATGTTGTTTTAAAGTTAACACCAGTATTTCAAAGCAGAAGGTCTTCTGGATCTCTAGCAGCTCACTGTAACCCCCTTACAGCTCATCAGGATCGTTGCTTCAAAAGAAATTAAACTGTCTCCACCCAGTAACTCTACTGGCATTTGATCTACAATTGGCTCGAAGTTAAAAATTAATTACCCTTCCAACATATTGATTACACGACTATAAACATAAAAGCAGCAGCCCAGAACAATGTACACTGACCCTCTGTTGAAACAGCATGTTTGTTTTCAAAGGGAAGCTAATTAAGACAAGTTCCCCGGAAGAGGGAGACAGCGGTAAAACTAAAACCAACAGTGCCATCTAGTGCACGGCTGTGCTCGTACACAGAGTAGTTCTTAATTCTCCTTGCAGCAGTTACTGGAAAGCTTAGGAAGTGTGATTTTTAACGTGCAGCATTCAGCTGTGTAAAGGCAGCTGGTCTGGGATTACACTGGCTTTTTAATACTTTTTAATAGACTCGCACATAAAATCTCGATATTTGTCTGCTTGTTCTATTTTTTTTCCTTCCCCTAGTAATTGTGTTCAAACTTCTGTACACTCCTTTGCATCTCAGATTTTTGCAGCTGCTGAAATTCTTTCTGCCTTATTTTATCCTGTCTGGGAAATTCAGATTTCTAGTTCTTCAGAGCAGGTTTCTCTTCTTCCAATCTGCTTATATTTGTCTTCACACTGGGAGACTTGCATATTCATGAAGACCTGTACAAATTGAATGGCAAATACCTACCAAACAAGAGCAGATTAGGGAAATAGTTTCAAATTAAAAGAGAGGGGAGATTTGGACTGGATATAAGAAAAAAGATGGTTTGTTTTTATGACAAGAGCAGTGAAGCACTGGAACAGGTTGCCCAGAGACATGAGCGATGCCCCATCCTTGGAGACACTCAAGGTGAACATGGAGGGGGCTCTGAGCACCCTGATCTAGTTGTGCATGTCCCTGTTCACTGCAGGGCAGTTGGACTAGATGACCTTTAAGGTCCCTTCCAACTCAAACGATTCTATGATTCTATAAGTGTATTTGATCAGTACTGTTGCTGTGAATTGAGAGAAATAAGGAAAAGTCCTATGTCAACAATAGTTCTCGGATTTCTAGACTGCTGGTGCTTCAAAGCAGTTACACTGGAACATTTATTGTTCTCTTTAGACGGTATCTTTATAATATGCTCTAAAATAGTTCGGATAAGAATCTCTGGCTTTTTGTTAGATGTATATATATGGATACCAAGGAGCAAAAATAGAAAGAAAATAAAAGAAAGAAAGCATTTATTTTCTGTAGTGTAGCATCTGCTTAGGATCTGCTAAATACAACCCTTGCTAGTGGATACAAATCCCTTTTATCAGAGAAATTTAAGCCTTTAACTCTTTTCTGACCATGTGCCATGGGCAAAGCATGAAGGGCTCACTTGTAATTGTCTGCCTCGAACAGCTGGTTGGTGTCCAGCCCATGAGGAGTCCTTGCAGAAGTAGCAGTTTCATAGGGTTGCTCAGATTTTGTTGTCACCCGATTTTCTGCTTCATGCTTCATTTAAGACGCGCCATCTCTCTGATTGATTCAATGTTTCCTATTAGTAGAAACTATTCCCTTTCAGGAACAGGGAACCTTGGCTGGGCTAGCTTTTCCCAAAATTCTGTAGAGTCTTCACAGTGCATCTGGCATTGTTGTTGGCACTCAGTGCTCACTCACTGTACGTTCATTGTCAGCTCTGAGCATAGATTGCCTTATACTACAGGAGAGAGCCTAAAATAGAGGCTGTATGTCTTGCAGCAGGAAGAGATTGAGGTCTCCATGCCAATTGCCTCAGACTCCTTTCTGCCCCAAGGACTCATGTTTCACTGTGGGTTACTGCATCCACAGCCTGGTGTCTCTAATCTTTAATCCACATGAAATAGAGCAAGGCACGTCCCAGATGACATTGGGCAAACAGAAAGCAACAGCACCAAAACCAGCAGTGTGTCCTTGGGATTCTGCAGTTTAGTCAAGACTGAAATTCCTCTCTGTCTTCATCAGTTCCTCTCCCGACATTAGGGGAATTATTCTACCCACACCCATTGCAACAACTTCACTATTTGTTTTGGTTTTCCTTTTGTTTTGCTTTGCTTGGCTCACGGAAATTCCCATACATGTTAATACATTACAAAGAACCCTCTGGGGCAGCCTTAGACTTGGCTCATTTCACCCTTTCCTTTCCACCTGACACCCAGGGCAGCAGCAGCCCCATGGCAATGACGTGCAGGGCTGGCCACCAGCTGGCACTCCACTAGCTCTTCCATTGCTCATGTTATAAAATCCCACCTTTGCCAAGCTAAGAGGACTGGAATAGATTTTTGTTTGCTAATAGCCCATTTGAAAAATCCTTCCCTGGAATACAGCCCATGATCAGAGACAAGCTGTATTGCCCAGAAACTGCAAGGGTCAGTAGGCTCAAAAGAAAGAAAACGGCATGAGATCTGTTGCCCCCTCCTCCCCAACCACCCTCTCATTTTCCCATTCCTTTCCTATTTCTTTTCTTCCTTTCTGGGCTGTAAAGAACATCCCCATAGTCGAGGCAGAGAAAAATGGTAGCAGCACCAATCTGGTGTGACTCAGAAAAGGCTGTAACTATAACTTAAGGCCAAACTCAGAAACAAATAAGCAGTGATGAAGACATAAAAACTGCCAGAAATGAACAAATACAGGTACAACCATCGTGAGCTACACGAGGTAACAGCCAAAACACAACAACCAGCACAGTGCTAGGATGCGAGAGGAAGTTGGACTCAGCTACATCAGGTCTGCAAATACACCCAGCTAGGCTGAGAAAGAGCTTTTCGTGTCATCATGTCGGCAAGCAATACACAAAACAGCACTCCATCTGTGGCTCACCACCTCCTGCCTGTTATCATTCCGTGGTTTTCATAGGTTATCAAAGTCTCACATCCTGCCACCAATCCATCAACATTACATTTTCACAAAAGCTTTTTGTCTTCTCCTGTGTGGCTATTTAAACACCTGTAAGGGCTCCTTGATGAACTCCTTTTTATTTTTTTCCCCTGAAAATGGCTTTTGATGTGAGGGCCACAAAAATTTGAAGAATAGTAGTCAGAATAGAGACTCCTTTCCAACATGCTGGATAATGTTATCTTGCAGCTTTGGATATCCTACTTCTCTTGGTATCTCTTTGTCATCCTGGTGACCACAACAGGGATAAGATTATTTTTTTGGCCATATATCTTGATCCAATATGAGAGACTAAAACAGAAGTTCAAAATCTGCTGCTGAGGAAAGAAGTAGTGCACTGTATTTGCATTAACTTTCCACAGACTGAAAAAAGCCTGAGCTTACGATCTGGAGAGAAAGTACAAGAGGCTTTCCTTCAGGCTAATGAGCTGTACCAGTCAGGGGTATCATCAGAACTGCAGCAATAGGTGTTAAAGTAGGTACAGAAATAACAAGTAACATCCTCTAAAAATTGGAAAATTGCTTAGAAGACATGTGGACTACAAGTTTGTACTATTTCCAGAATAAAAATCAGGTTTTTTTCTAGTCCACAATAGTTCATCTAGATATTGAAAATCTTTAGTGAGATATTAGATGCTACCAAACACATTTCTGGTTTTAATATTTTCCATTGCTGTAAGGGAACTGTTATGTCACAGCCAGAACTGAGCACCTGGTGAAGGGGGTGGCTGGCCCAGGGAGCACAGGTGCAAGCAATTCACTTGTGCTTCACACCTGACCGAAAAGTTCCACCCCTCCCTGGGCTCATTTAAGGGCTAGCCTCTAAAGGAAGGATGTCTCTTGGGTGAAGGTTGCTTCTGAAAAGGAGTGCTCTGTAGTTAGAGTCCCTGCCACTGTTTGGGTGAGTTAACTTTTTTCTTTATATGATTATTGATATTCCTAATGATGCTTTACCTGGTATCACAAAGAATTTATCAGAAACAAATTCGCTGCTTTCAAGGACCAACACTTGCCAATAAGCCCACAGAAAATGCCTTTTAATGAGCCAGAAAGAGGAAAATGGTGATGCTTTTTCAGTTACCGTGTCTTACTCCTGTATGTATATCCTGAGTAGGAAGAAGTGAAAACAGTGTCGTCTGACCTTCAATCTTTTTGTGTTACTCTTGTTCTGAGTTATCCTGCTTGACCAAGGGGTTATTTCCTGGGAGGTACTAATATGGGATGTGTTTCCTCTCATGTTGCATTAAGCTTCTGTCATTGGCTTTCATGCATGTAAGTCATATCTTGTTCTTCCTCTGACTTACCTATCCATATATCCCAATTTACTGCAACAAAAAAGCCATCATTTTTCTGTTTGTTACTTACTTTTCAGGAAGAGACAAAACTACTGCCAAAATCTGTTTGCTGTAGACATGATTGATAGTGGAAATGATTTGATGGATTTTTGTTCCATGTAAACTGTTGAATAAATAGACAACATAGACTTTATTCAACATGAAGCCTGTGAAGTCACCCCGGTGAAGTACAAAAACAAGCATGAAGCACAATGGCAGATAATTCCTGCATTTAGCTTTATGTCTGTGGTATTAATTACACTCTTGCAGTAGATATTGCACCATTATATAACTCAATTCTGTGTAAAACTGGCCTCAAAACAAGAAAATACTTCAAGTCAAACAAGATGTTAGTTCAAGACAACATACAGACGTGTAAAACTTGCATTTGTCTGCACACACACTGTCCAGTTGTAGCCTCCTCCCTTGATTTCTGATAATCTAGATTTAGCCAAAATTGTATATGACCATCATCGATTTCAGAATCCAAGTGCGTGAAATCCTTACTCTCCTACAGTCACATAGAGACCGCCTATTTTCCAGAGTCTCAGAAAACTGAGAACAATGTCATTATTATAGTACTTTAGGTAAAGGAAAGACAGTGTCCTTAGAATTGCTTTTATATATGAGGTGTTTTCCTGGCGTCACTGTATCATCCAATAAGAGATGATAGATGTCCCAAGTGAACAGATCTCGTGCTGTAAGGACACACGTAAGTTTTGCTCTATAGAGTTTACATGCCTACTATAGGCAACTTAAAGCACTTGGTCTTCCTTGCCTCAGTGGTTGATGAAACAGTGCAGAGAGAAAAATATTTTAATAGGTGCATGGGACTTTATCAATAGACAACATGGTAGCTGCTTTTAAGGAGTCTTTTTTTTTTTTATACTGACTGGGGTAACCTATGAGATGCTGTGAAGAGTTGCTTATATTCAAAGACAGTGGTTTTACTGTAACAGCATCGGAGAGCAAACCCTTTGAGCACTATGCACATCTCATTTTTTTTTTAAAACTTTTTTTTTGTATTGAGCTCTTCCAATAAACATATTTGTCACTAGATGACACGATCAAAAATTAAGGCCCCATACTGTTAGGAAGCAAGAAGTAGCATTGTTTTTGAGCTCCATAGGAACAGAAAATCTCAGCCATCATATTTGCTTGTATGGTTTATTTTAACTGAGATTTTATCATCTTAAAATTTCATTTTTATAGAGAGGAAAAGAAAAAGGAATTTGGACTCCTTCAGAATCTCAACTTGTATAATAAGTCAGCACATTTACCATTTCCTGTTGAAAAATAGAATTGCTAAACAATGTCCCATTATAAATAAATCCATTTAGAATATTACACTTTCTTTTTTCAGAAGGGAATAACTAAAATATAAACAGGAACCAGACTCAGTGAGAGGGAAGGAAAGGAATTTGTGTGGTTTCACATGGAGCTTTTCAAAACCTGTTGGCTGCTCTATGCCTGTAAGAAGTTAATGGCTGGGGGAGAGCGGTGCTCCAGCTCCTTTGCTTTCTCTTAGCACCACTGCTGCCTTCTCCTGGTCTTCCCTTCTCTTCCCAACCTATCTGAGCGCAGAGTGAAGGCAAACAAATGCTGTTCACCAAAGAAGAGTTAGACTGATTAATGTTTGGGAAGTCTCAGAGATGTTCTTAAGCATGCAATTAAAGGCCCTCTTCAACTCTTATTGAATGCTGTTTTGATTCTCCCACCTCCGTAATCCCAATCTCCTCTTGCTTTGCTAACCCTAATCCTGCTCTATCTCTGTATTACTCATAGCTAACAATAAAGCATCCCTGATGCTCAAGCAAGAGTTATTCTAAGGAGAGAACAGAAACTCTGTTACAAAGTTCTTCATGGATAAACATGGGATTTACCTCTTTGAGCATGAGTTCCCCAAGGAGCGTAGAATAATGGTGAATTAACTGTCATCTTTACTCCCTTTAATTAGCCTTGTAACTTCAGCCTTCTGTTTTGCTTTTTCCCTCAGCCCAAGTCCCCATTCCTTAGCCCATCACCCTCTTGCCCCTAGTCTTTTAAAACTGAAAGGAGATTCAGCTCTCATAACATAGGGCCCCCCATATTTAGACATTTGGATCTGAACTAGACACCTCATTAGAACCAATAATCTTATACTAAAGCAGGCATCTTAACTAGGTCAAATGAATCTCACCCCTGGCATGCTTATATCTCCCTGTTGATGTAATGGGAGCCCAGGGTCAACAGCTCAGACTCGGATGTTTACAGATGAAGCACTGGAAGAAAAACCCTCACATAATCTCATTTTAAATCTCTCACATTCACAGGCTTTCTATTTGACCCTGATCTCTAATCTGTTAACACTAATTTAAACTTCAGTAACTTCCCTGGTGCTTTTTCTTTACTCCCTTTTAGCAGCCAGATCCTCTTCCACTCAAGGTCGTTGTCCTTCAGCTCTCTATTCTTTGGTTCTCTCATGGAGCTACTTGAGTTTCTCTCCACCAGCTGCCAAGCGGGTGAATGACTAAAATGATTAACAGAATCATACCCTACAACATCATGAAGGGTTATTTCAGGATCTTCCTTGCTACCTTCTTCTGCAGCACGGGCCATAGACTTAATTCCTCACTGAACTGTAGAATTTTTCTTTTCTAAAAGCATTAAATACTTGCTCTGAGTTTGCTAGACCCAGTGCTGCTTTGGCTAAATTGTCCCAACAATCAACTACTCTGACAAGTAAAATTGACATTCATTTGTAGCTCGAAAGTGTCCTGTTTTAATTTCTGGTCATGTAATACTCTATCAAAACATCCTATTGGCAACTTTCTGATCACATAAAACTCATAAACGTTTATGCTTTCTGTTGATAAACTTACCACATTTAATTGCTCATGTTTTCCAGTCCCCAATTATTCTTTCTGAACTCTTTTGCAATTGATCAGTGTTCTTTAAACCCGCTAGCTGTATGTGTAACTGTATATGGCTAACTAACGTATCTTTGAAAAATAGCATGCTAACATATATACATGTTAATATTGTTCTTTCCAAAGTTCTGTCAAAGCACTAAGCTACAGTACAGTTCATTAGAAAATTAGTAGCACAGACTAACGTTTAAATTAGAAACCTTTCCCACAGACACTGAAAAAAAAAATGCTAGAGAAAAAGATTTCAAGTAGTCTTGCAGTTTTTGCTGCAAACTTGAATGCTGTAATTTTTACCCTTAAAACAGATAGCAGTGTTTGACTGATACTGGCAATCTAACTGTAAGAATACTTTTAGAATGCTGTTTTACTTCACCATAGTGAAATAAATCATAATCAAATTATAACGAGAAGATATTCTATAGTAAAATATGCTTGTAAGCAACCAATAGCCTTCTTTACTCAACAGTGCTCCGTTTCTGCATTTCAGAAGGAAATCAGGATTCTGTCACCAGAGAATTTTTGGATGAAGTGCTTTTGTAAGTCTGACAACTTTATCAAACAACGCATTCGAGAAGTCAAGGGGTAGGTGAAGAAAAAAGTGGGAAAGTAGGCAAGATTTTAAAAGCTAACACTGTAGCCTTTAAGTGGTTCACATATTAAAATAGCAAAGATAACAAACGTGTTGGGAGAAGCCTACTGACACCTACACAGTGAGTGAAGATTACATGCTTCAAAATCAATAAAACATCCAATTTTTAGCACCTCTGAAAATCAACACATAATCTGGATTATATAAGCAGCGCTTCTTCCAAAATGTATCTTAGAACTGCTTAGGTATTTTTTGTGTGCAGCATTTCATCCTTATTATCTTGTTGCCTCCACCTCTTTGCAGTTGCTGCTGTCACCATAGGCCTCTGAGCCTGCTTTCAAAGACCTACAACTTTCTGTCTCTACTGAAGCCAGAGTAGAAGCTGACAAGACAAAGCTGTATTTCCTTCTTTGATTAGCTGCTTCTTGGATGCTCAACACTTGCTCTTTTTCACCCTGCCTTTGTGCATTCATCTCTGAATATAAATTCTGTATCACAAATAAATAATCCCACTCTGAATGAGTATGCCTGTTTTGGAACATCTCACTTTGGGAGAGGTAAGTCTCGTTGCAAATAATGAAGTGAACTACTGGTCTGTATTTAAAATGAAGCTAAGAAATAATGTGGCTACCTATGGCAGTCACTCCAAAAGAAATGCCTTGAATTTATTTACACGGAAATTATAACAAAGAGCTCAGTAACTCTACTTGACAGCAAATTCTCAGCTACAAAACACCATTTTTCAATATAGTCACCACCATTAGCTATGCATTTTCACCAGCAATAAACAAGAGGTTTCATGCCTCACTCATAAAAACCTGCCCCAGTGCTAGTGACCGACTGTTTCACAGCTGCTGTGATGGTGTCATTGCTGAAATGCACCACCTGCTGCCTCACTGTGCTCACATCCACTGTTTGATCTCCACAAACTTACAGCAACCATCAATGAATGTCAGTGGGTGCAATTTTTTTCCACTTGGAGAAGTCAATGACACACTTTTGCTATGCAGGCACTTCCATGTCAGATGCCCCTCTGCTGCCATCTTGTTGCATGAAAACAAAATGTAACAGAATATTGGTGGAAAGTTTCAACCTCTACTGCTCTGGCACTTTGGGCAGACCTAATAAAAATAGGGGGCATTACTTTCAGAGCAGCCCTCATGATTGCTAAAACATGAATTCATGTCAAAAGAAAGGCAACCATAAGACTGTGAATTTGAATTACATAAGGCAAGATATATAGCTGACTATTTCTGGAGGGGGTGGGATGGAAAAAGAAGCTGAGAAAGCTCCCAAGAATAGAAGCAGAGTAGGAAGCCACAGAGCAAGCCTGGATCAGATACGAATGCAATGGTAAAATCAACCCCTAAAACAGAGCAAATAAAAATCCACTCTAAATATCAAGCCTGTCATCCAGATAATTATTACATGCATAGTCATAAACATAGACTATGATGTAAAATTTTTTAAAATGTTGTGGTTATGAAACAATGTTGTGACAATCTTAGGAATGTCAGTGAAGAAGTCTAAATATCAACAGAAATAGGACTTCCACAGATGGTGAAGGGCTGCGGAGTCATTCTCTTGAATACCTGTTGCAGCCTAAAAGATTGTGTTAGCTAAGGAGAAAGCTCAATCTAAAGTTTGCACTAGATTTAGACTTCGTTATAGCTTTCTTCCTGCCATAGCTTTATTCCCTATACTGCTGTAAAGATTTAATGTAAGAATGTAGTATTCAACTCTTCTAGAATAAACCTATTTGCTTTAACTGTTAAGGTCCTGTAAGGTAGAAAGAGTGAACTGAGAGGTTTGCGAAGATCACATACTGCTCCTCCCTCCCCCCAAATATAGATGTAAATTGGCAGGCAATTCTCACGGCCCTAAGATCTGATATATTTGGCAACCTCAGGAATTGAAGTATGCCTCCCACCAGCTCACAGGAATGTGAGGATTTGTATTGAAAAATGTCAGGATGAAGGTAGGTGCTTCCCACAGAGAGAGGCAAGTAGCAAGGACAATGCACACCATTCCAAGTGCTTCTCCTGCCACATGGCTGGAAGCACCATCTGAGCAGGTGCAGAGCTCAGCCCAAGTCCACCACTGACTTAAGAAGCATCCTCTACATTAAACAGGTAAGTACCAGGTACAATTCTCATCAGTTTGTCTTCTGAGCACATGCAAAAGGTCAACTATCAATCACATGTCTTGAATCAGAAGAATGGAAATGTATTTTTTTTTCCTTTTCTGCATTGCTTATCTCAGTTTTTGGGACCAGTGCAAAAGGAAAGAAGTGTGCTGTGCTAACCCGTAGGTACCATTGCCTACTTGCCAGTCTTCAGGATTGCTTTGGCAAAGAAGCACTTTCTCTGAAGCCATTTTGACTGCCCAGGAGAGAAACCTTGAAGGAAGCATTGCTGTGTTCTTCCTCCCAGCTCTAATCAGGGGTGGGGGTCTGGCCCTACAGTGTCAATACCAAAAGAAATGACAGAAGCAGTACAGCAAAACAGCAAGGTACTTGACTGGTAGCCCTACAGTGTCTGATTAAATTAAGTAGAACTCAATAGCTGCTTTTCTATTTTCTTTTATTTTAAATTGTCTTTCTCTCCTTGCATCAGTAAACCACATGCTGCTCATCAGACAGACCTGGCAGCCCAGAGTGAGCTCCAGCGTGGGATTAGAAATTTACTTAAATGTGGGCTGGCTAGTTAGCAATTGGATGTTTCACTTTACTGCATGTAACTGTAGTGCAAATTAACCTTTGATCAATGTGTAGAGACAGTGGCACACAAAAAAAGCTAATGCAGATGAACTTCATAGCATAATAAGAGCTACTGGCTGGAAATTGAGTTTGTTCAAATTAAAACAGCAGGTAAGGAAATATGATTTCAGATACGATGCAGATAAATTCCAAACTAACTCAGGCGTCACTGCTTTATACTGCAGTCACCCCCTGAGGAGATATTTTCTAAGTCACTTCTTAATCTTGGCGTACTTAAGCTTCCCATCCTGAAATTCGCTCTGCATCTTCAGAAATATTTTTAGTTCTCCTTCCTTTAAATTCCTTCTGAAGTGTCCATATTCTTCCTGAAAAGGCACAAAACCACTTCAAAACTCTGAGTCATAAGGCAAGAGCGGTACTTATTTCCACATTATTCTGATTATTCATTTCCCATTAAGTCCTAAGGTCACAGTAAAGCACCTGCCAGTGTAATACAAAGAAGGTTCCCACTAATACCTATGATGACTACACAGTCCTCCTCTGAATCGTTCCCCTCACCGTGGTAAAATTCAGCAAATTTCAAGAAAAAAACCCTTGTATAGACATGGTAAAACCAGCAGCTAGATATCATATCTTATGAGAAAAATAGTCATGTTTATTTGCCAAGCCCTACCTTCTTAAGTGATCCTATTTTTACATTTTAAATAAAGCAGTTTCCTTGGCAATACCCCAGTAGCTGACAAATCCCAAGGTTCGTTAAAAATCAACGCAGAACTCCCCAGCTGGTTAATTTTAAGACTCCTGGGTAGAAATGATCAATTCCTGTTGCATGAAACTGAATGTTGTGCAATGCTTTCCCTGCTACAGACCATTAACTGTAGTTGTTGACTCCAAATAACAAGTATGAGATGTTCTCAAACCAAACTACGTCAAGACATACCTTTCCTGTTCTACGCTTCACTGCTTTGCCTCTAGCAAGGACCTCATCACATAAAAGGCTTCTTTGTTGTTTATTTTGTTCCCAACATGAATAAACTATTGTTCATTACCTTTGTCCACCATGGCTGCAGATATTTTAAATCTCTCTTCAATGTTTCTGAAGCAGACATGTTGCCCGAACTGTACATTCATCGACTTTTTCATTTTCATCCTTTATTTATATATTGATTTTCAGTGGCATTGTCATTTTCCAGTGCCCACTCGACCTGCATCTACTACTTGTACAATGTCGCTTTCTTTTATTTCAATACAACAGTCCAATTAGGGCATCAAGAATGCTACAGATACTGGGAATATTTTGCTATACTGCATGTGACAGTATTAAGCATTGTGTATGGCTACTGTTGCAAAAGAGACAGATGAACCTCAGAGCATACCAAGATCTTTTGCTAGAAGGCGACTATATCATACCACTAATTATGATCTACTTGGACCTATCTTGACACCTGTGAATTTTCCAGTCAATGATCTGCTCTTCCTTGTCCGTTATAGCTTGGGTGAACATACTGTGCCTAACAATAAGAAATTCTATTTATAAAATCTTTTCATTAAGTTATCACCGTATGTAAAATTCTTCTGCCATACTTCCTTCACTTTGAAGCAATAATAAAAACTTTATTCCTCTCATGTATTAGGAATAAACCCTTAAGAATTTCACCTTATTCTCCAGCAAGATTAGGTGGTCCACGGTTGATCATATTTCATTTAATGAATAAGAACCTTAATGATCTTATTATTCCAAAATCTGGACTTTGTAACAGCTAATAGCCACTCTGGTATAACATACTAACCCTCTTAGCTTTTCAATTCTGAGGAACAAGATCTAACCATCAATTCCAACATCCTTATCACGAGATCCTACCCACAAACTTAATAAATCATGTGATCTTTCTCAAGCTCCAAATTGTCATTTTGGTTTCCAAATATTAATACAACTGAAAGATGTACCCAACAAAAATAATGTAATGTTTGGATTCATCTCATAGTGCTTAAGGGTTGTCATTTTTTAGAATGCGGAATGAGGATTTTCTTGTTATTTCAGCTGCCTGTGCTATTGTACCATTCAGGAAATTGGCACCCCTGTTAATAAGATGGCACTTACAGTCACCCAATTTTGTTCAGCCTTTATCCCAGCCCACGCACCAGAATTCGGTTGGCTAACACCATCATCTCTCGCAGTTTTTCTAGTTTTGATGGAGGAATGGGAAAGATATCTCAGAAACACCATCTGACTCTTCTCAGCCTTTGGTTTCCTTTTTCTCTACAGTATTTCAGCTTCCTCAGGGCTTCCTCCCGGCTCTCTGACCCCAGGAGGTCTGACAGCCCCGCCAGGAGGGCACTGGAGGGGACCATCTCCTGAGCAGCGTCTGACAGGAGATGAGGAGCACTCCCAGCCAGCACCAGTTCTTCCACCATGCCCTGGGCTCCTGATCGCTCCTAGATGAAGACACTGAATTTCACAGCCCCCATCTCCACTGCGAGAGCTTCGCTAACACCGCTTTTCCCCTAAAAGCCCCGGGGGCGGCACACACCCGCCGCGTACCGCCCGCCCCTCCTACAGACGGAGTCCGCCGCCGCCGCGCGCATGCGCAGACGCGCCGCAGGCGGAGGGGCGGGGGCGCCTTTCCTGCACGCGTAGGGCGGAGTCGCGGGGCGCCGGACGGCAAGATGGCGGACCTGGAGGAGCAGCTCTCGGATGAGGAGAAGGTACGGGTGGGCGGTGCGGGTACGCTGTTCCCGGCCGTAGAGGCCCGCTCTTCCCCGGCCCTCTGAGCCGGCGGGCCGCGGGGCCGCCGCCGTTCGGGGCCGCCGCGCGTTCTCCGCGTCTCCCCGCGGCCCGGCCTGTCAGTCGGGGGCTGGAGGAGGGTCCGCGGGCAGGCGGGGGGCAGGGCCGGCCCGGGGCAGCTCCCGCCGCTCCTTGTAGGGTGCGAGGCCGGCCGGGGTGCCGGGCCCGGCGAGGCGGGATCCCGTGTCCGCTGGCGGCGGCGGCTGGGGGGGCGCTTAGCGGGGAGCTTGGGGGGAGAAAAGGCTCCTTCGGCCCTTCTTCCATCTCCGCTTCCCCTTTCCCGGGCCTCCTGCCCTCCCCAGGGCTAGGGCCGTGCCTCGGCCTGGCCCCCGAGTTGGGGTGCCCTAGAGGAGGAAGGGTGTGGAGGGAGGAAGGCTTTCTCGTTTCCTATTAGGCGGCAGCAGCGGGGGAAGGCTGAGGTCAGGGATCAGATGGTCCGTGCTGCCCAGGGGTGTGTGTCTCTGCTTGTGGCCGTGGGGACTTCTTAGGCTTCAAGCAGGTTTTCACAGAACGTCTCTCAAGGAGCAGCGTGTTTTACAGGACCTCCGTTACCAGCGCGCCGTGCCTTCCCCTCGGACCCAGCTTCATGGCAGCTGCCTGCTCAGAGCTGGGGTGTGGTGATTCGTGTGCATGGGGCTGGTGCATGGCTCACGTCTTCGCATAATGCACAGTTTTATGTGTTTCTGTCTTAAAAAACGCAGATTTTCATGGCAGTAAAAGCTTTGAGGTGTCTGAAATGTTGGAGACATCAGAAAAATAAAATGTTTCAAACTTCTCTGAAGTTGGAAGAGAGAGGTCCAAAATGTCTTAAATGGTTACAATAATGTAGATTGTCTGTGCCTTCAAGATTGACAGGGCCACCTTTCAGAGCCGGCGAGGTGCTGGTGGGCTAAGATGCTTAGCACATGGATCTCTAGTTTCTGTTTCCAGCCACAGGTTTCAAGACTGGTCCTCTGTCTGGTTCACATTCACATGTGTTGTATGTGGCAGTCTGTGATTCTCTGTATTCTTTCTAGAACATACAAGTTACGTTAATCCACTGTACCCTTGATAGAGTATATGCCTGAAAATGCTGAGTCTGCAAGTTAAGATCACAGAGCCACAGGATGGCTCAGGTTAGCAGGAACCTCAGGGTTCACCCAGCCCAAGCAGGACCACCCAGAGCAGGGTACCCACGATCACATCCAGGCTGCTTCTGAAGATCTCAAAGGAGGAGTAACCTATGCCAGCACTCAGCCACCCGTAAAGCGCAGAAGTGCTTCCTTCCTTGTGCCAAACAGAACTTCCTGTTTCAGTTTGTTCTTATTGCCTCTTGTCCTGTCAAATAATGTAAGATACAGTGACACTTTCTTCTTACCTCTCTGCGAGCTGAGAAGCACTGCCTGCACTTGTGTGACTGCTGAAGTCAAGTTCTGAACTTTCTTTTATCCGTTAATTGCAGTTTTTCTTTTTTCTCGGAAGGGATGCAGACTTTCTGGAGGCTCCTCCTGCCTTCGTATAATTGAATGAAGTCAGCACTTTTCCATTGCAAATTTAAATTGATTTTTCTACCCGTTTCAGTCCTCTACAAAATTGATCGTTCTACATGATTGGAATTTTCCAAGTCTGGCTGTATATTTTATTGGCTATAAAACTAAGATGAATAATGCTACAGGCTCATGGAAAAGCAAACAAATATCTATGCAGGTCTCCTGATTCCTCAGGATTTTAATTTTTTGCAGAAGAGGTACATGAATTAGTTTTCATTAATCTGAACCTCTTAGAAGTTTTATCTGTGTGTGATATATATATATATAATATATATATGGAGATATATATATATCTCCACACTGAAACATGCATTCAGTGTGTTCTGTGGCTCTCACTAGTGTTTGGAGAAGCTGAGTTTGTGGACTTATTTTTGACTATGACACGTAACTTATTTTAGGTAGCCTTTTAGCAATGATTTTGAAAGCACTGGTATTTAAGTTGTGCTATTGTTTTACAACAAAAATGTATGCTGCTTAATGGCTGTAATCATTTTCTGATGGTGTTAAACTGGTCAGATTGTGCGCTGTGAGTTAACTAAGTAGAAGATATATTCAGTTTAAAGCATTTTGGGGATCTAAGTTACTGTAAAGTGAAGTGGATAGATTTGCCCTCTGCTGAGCCACTAAATGAATACTGTATAAGGAATGAAATTTAGAAGTGCAAATACTTCATATATATATATCTTGAACTGAGTTTCTCCAGTTTAATTAATTCCTGATGTCTCAACTAACGCTTTCTATGAATGATACAGAAGTTTTTTTAAGCTAATGTTTATGAAGTTAGACAAGATTTTTCTTAAACATTGAGTTTTAGTGAGCTAAAATAATACTGCTGGATAGCACATGGAAAGCACATCCTTCTCCCTGGTCCAACAGTGACTTTCATGTAAATCCAGAAGGAATGGTAGGCAGACAAACATTTTCACAGGGAATAACCATATTACTTCTCTGTATAACTTTCTCCCATTATGAAATGAATGGCATCAGAGGCCAGTATAGACAATAGTAGGTGCTATAGGTAATTTTGATAGGGATGTAACTACAATAAGGGATCAAGTGATACCACAAGTTATGAATTGTACTTGGTTTGTGTCTTCCGTTGTGTGTAGGTAGGAACTGTAAGTGCTGCAAAGGCAGTAAATAGTGCCTAGTTCAGGTAAAGGAGCTCTAAAACCAAGGAAGGAGAAGAGCAATTGCAAGAAAATGGCATTTCGGTGTGCAGGACGGTGTATCATAGAATTGTTTGAGTTGGAAGGGACCTGTAAAGGTCACCTGGTCCAGCTCCCCTGCAGTGAACAGGGGCACCTACACTAGATCAGGTTGCTGAGAGCCCCGTCCATCGTGACCTTGAGTGTCTCCAGGGACGGGGCACCCACCACCTCTGTGGGAGCCTGTTCCAGTGCCCCTCCACCCTCATAAAAAACTGTTCTTATATCCAGTCCAAATCTTACCTCTTTTAGCTTGAAACCATTTCCTGTTATTCTGTCACAACAGACCCTGCTAAAGAGTCTGTCTTTTTCTTTCTTATGGCCCCTCTGTAGACACTGAAATGCTGCTCTCAGCTCTCCCCACAGCTGTCTCTTCTCCAGGCTGAACAGCCCCAGCTCTTTCAGCCTGTCCTTGAAGGTGAGCTGTTCCATCCCATGGATCATCAGGGATTGTCCAGTGCTAAACACAGCTTCTTTGAGACACAGTGGTTTGTGGTTGTTCTGTAGGTCACTGAAATTTAAGAACGTTTCAGTTGGTGGAAGAAGAAAATATGATGTTTATGTTTCAGTCTATAAATAAAAATTAGATGTGAGAGGTGGAAATATTGAAGGCCAGAACTTTTACAGGAGACAGCAATGGAAAATCATCACTTTCCTTCCTATTGGAAATGCATCCTCTGAATAAGACTTCAATACAAAACCTATTTATTTATCCAACGTATTTGAAGTAGGTTTTTTTTTTTAAGTTTAATAACCATTTTTTGCAGTGTAGTTGTGTTTCAGTTCCTGTACAAATTTTTCTTCTACCTGTGGCTATGTCAAACTGATAAGCATATATAAAAATGTTTGGTTTTTTTAATGACCATATTAGTGTGTGTATAAAAATACAATTTATTTACGTGAATATAAGCAGTGATTAAGGGAAGGTATTGTTTTCCTTGTAGAAGATGTATTTGTCAATGTAAATACTTATAAAAATAGCAGCACACACGAAACAGGACTGCAACTGTTTGAATCCCGAAGATGTTCAGTAGTCACTGTCTTTTGGTGACTCACCAGGATGTGTTTGCTGTAGGGTTTTTTTTTGTCTTTTTTTCTTTTTGCGGTGTGCATCCTTCTCCCTACAAAGCACAGAGTTAAATAGCCGTGTTGATGTGGAGTTAGTCTGAGAAAACAGGGATGCCTTTAGTGAGGAAAGGGGACAGTGCTGATAGGAAGTTAGAGCATATCATGATTTTTTTTCAATGCAAAAATAGCTCACATTCCTTCAAATGCTGAGCATAAAACTACGTGGATTGTCAAACATATCAGAAAGGAACCACACCTCTTTCAATAAGGTTCTGCCTCAGTAGTTCTACTTGTTTAGGGAGGCATATTGAGTGAGGTGGAGTTGAGCAGTAGGCCAGCTGGCTGTAACTACAACAAAACTTCTCTTCTGATGTGGAAATAGTCCCATTTGTAAAAATGAACCCACTTCTGCTACCACATATTTCCTGGTGCATTAGGTAGCTTCGCAGCTTTTTGAACTAGGTGTGAAAACCTACAAAGCTAAGTAAAAAATATGCTAGCAAAACTGCAGTGGAATTTGGACTGGTTAAGGAAAACTCTTTTCTTTAGTAAATGCTTTGAGATGTAAAATGCATTCTCTTGTGTCAAGGCTTAGTATGTTGGCAGCAGAGCTCCCTTTGGAGGAACAAACCCACCCGTGAGTTCAAAAGCATCAGTAAACTTTTTTTCATGATAACTGTACTTTTAAAAATGATCAAATTTTTAAGTTTTTATGTTTAGTAAGTCAACTTGTGCTCTAAATCATTCATTTTGGAAGGATCTGAAATCTTAACTTTTGGTATTCCCCCGAATGAGACTTGGAGGCTATAGATGATGAGGAGCAGAACATTTTGGAGTAGAAGCAGGATTTTAATAGTCAGTCGTGGGTATAATTGCACAATAGTCTGTAACTGAAGGTGATGTTTTGCAAGCATTCTAATGTTCTTTCTGGTTCATAGAATGTATACTTTGTTGTGTATTTAAAGATGTAGCTTTGCTAACCTGTCTTGCAGGGGGACCTTATGAGCCCTCCCTCCTGTTCTTGTTGAAGTTCTGAATGGAACTTCATTCCAGGAGAATTCTGTAGTGTTCCTATGGCCAACTGAAAATCCTTTGATAATTAAATGTGAAAAACACTCAGACAGTAACTGAGTTAGCTTCTGTTTAAGTTATCACATTATCAAAGCAGACTCGCTGTCTAAGTTAACCTTTTTACCATGAGTGAAAGAGAACAGAAGTTTTGTAGGAGTTGCTTTTTTACGAAGTGGTTACACTTTGATAGCACTTTGAGACAATTCTTTAATAAGAATGAGGAAGTTGAGAGTGCATCTCATACTGCTGTGTAATGCTGAATGTGGCAGTCTTCCCAATATGAAAATGTTTGTGTACATAGCTGAGATAGGGCAGTGTGTTAGTGTGAGTTAGAAGGTGATTTTTAAAGGTGCATCGCTACACTTGAGATGGAAGGACAGAACCCAAGCTGTCATCATTCTGTCTGTATGAAAATGTCAACAAATTGATCGTGTACTGTATGTATAACTGCAAATAATAACTTTATTTATTTGTGGAGTCGGACAAGCTGGAAGAAAATTCTGGAGGTATCCCAAATGCTGCGTTGTCCAGGCAAGCCAGCTTAGATCAACTTGCTCAGGGACTTGCCCTTTGAGTTTGGGGTATCCCTGAGGACGGAGGCTGCACAGTCTCTGGGTAACCTGTTCTGATATTTGACAGCATTCACACTCAGAAACTGTTCCTAATATTTTATGACAGTTCCTTGTGTAGCAGCTTGTGCCTGATCCTTCTTGTTTGTTTTCACCGCGTGTCTCCATTAAGAGACATGATGCAAAGCAAACTTGTCTGCATTTTGGCAAGTTAAAAAAAAGTCATCCGAGACTTGAAGATGGATACAAATTAAAGCTGTTGTTCTAAACCGGAGTGATTTCTAAAATTACAGTTCATATTTTCTTTTGTTAGGAACAGTTTGAGGAAACTGGATGCTTACCGTGCGTTATGACCGTGTATGTATGGAGTGTGTACGTATAATGAGTGCCACCTGAGCCCAGCAGAAGCCCTGCTCTTTCTGCCTTTGTACTCGCACAGCTCCTGTGGAAGCTTGCTACCCAGGAAACCTCGCCAGTTAAATTTATAAGATTAAAAAGAAAATAAACCAAAAATCTGGAAAAGTAGAAGAAATTACTGGCTGATCTCGCAGCACTTGAAATGGGAGAGAATGACCTGTGATATGGTAGATAAGGATTTCTGTTGCTCAGCAGCAGTCATCAACCTACAGTTCTGCTATGAAATACCATCCTTGGTTGATGTTATTTCTGGAAACCAAAGAGGAATAGAGTAAAAATTCTAGCTACAGTATATAGCAAATCAGTGTATTTTTCTCAGACGGCACTGTATAAAACTGAGTTTTAGTTTCTGAAAACGGAGTTTAGAAAAGTTGGAACTGCTTAAGCAGAAATGAAAGCAGGTTTTTCAGCGCATGGAATTGCTGTTTTTATTGCAGAGTAACCAGCTTCAGAAATGCAAGGCATTTCAAATACTTTCTTTTTAATTTTGACGAAGTGTTAAAACTTTAGAACTACTGGGTATCTTTGAGAGATAATTTTAAGGCACTGGAATGGTGGGGGTGGGTATGGGTGAGGTGGCACCTCAGTCTGTGAAAAGGTGTTTCCCACAGAGCAAGCTGCTCTCGAATCCAGGCTTGGTATCCTTGGAATAATTAGTGATAAATAATGAGCTTGAACTGATAGGAAGGATCAATTCAAAAATGTAGGTTTTGGGATGGCTGAATATTCTGCAAATGTGAACGAAGCGATTGTTAGGTTGTGATGGATACTGCTCTGCAACAACTGCTGAGAAAGAGAGGTCTGGTTGCTGGAACTGAGGAGTGCACGTGTTGGGCTGGCAGAATGGTTTGGTTCTGCTTCGGGGACACAGCGCTACCAAGGTTTTTTGTGTATATTTGGTTAGCTGTACCGTATGCTTTTAACTTCTCAAACAGAAGTTAAGAACTTTGCTTTACACTAAGTGTAAGATTTCACGGCTTTTCAGTTCTCCAGGAACGACTCTTGCAAGGAAATGGTGAGATTTTTATCGATCAGATAGATATCAAATAAGAAGCGTAAGAAAAATACCTTGCAGCTTGCCTTCTCGTGGTTGTTAGATAAGACCTAGTCATAAATTTACATCAGACCAACAACTACATTGGACTTTTGACAAATCATAGTGGGGGGGGTTCTTTTTAATGACAGGAGTGCTGGCTTGTAGCTGGCTGCCCAGTGCAATATTTTGTTTATCGGATTGGTTAAACGTGTTCGGGTTTAACTCTGTGTTGAAGTGTGCAGTACCAAAGAATAAGTTCTGACTATGTTTTGAAACACAGTGGGTGCTTTAGAGTACCAGTGTAGTTTCCTGAGACCGGGACCAGATGCAACTTTGTTGGACACAGCTCTATTTTTTTCTTTGCTATTGTCCTCAGAAATTGTTTAAGGAGCTGTTAGAAGCCCGATAAGTGAATAAAAAGCTGAATTTTGTGTAAATTCTGAACCTGAAATGTTCTTAGTTTTTTCAACAGTTTTGATACTTTCCTGGTTGCTCGTATGTGTGGGCTTTCATGTACATACCTGGAAAAAGGACTACAGTAAAGATAAATCGGAGTAAAAACACCACAGGAACATTAGTTCTGCACTACAAATTTGGGACGTGTGGTGCCATCAATAGTTTTGGAATCCCTCTTGGATGTACGTGGTTTTTCTAGCTCACTATTGACAAGACACAGGCTTTCAGAGAAACTCAGATGTGGGCAAAAAATGGTATAGTATATTCAACTCCCTGTAGTTTAATTAGCAGAACTTTTTTCCTGTTGCAGATTTTAGTAACTGATAGCTGAAATTTCAGATTGACATCGAAGGTTTAAGATTTACAAACAGAACGTGTTTTGCTAAGTTCAGTACTGTTCTTCTCATGTTTCTGAATTAGAGTATGGGAAGTGCATGACCTTGCATGGTGAAAACAATCAACGCCTCTCAAGATGGTTATTGCTTGTGAAAATGAACTTCATCATCTGAGTCAGTACTTCAGATAGAAAGAATATAGCTAGAAAACCTCATATTGTCTCATATTGACTAGGGTTTACTTTTTTTCACTACTATTAAGAGCTAGTAGTGTTACGTGCTATTAAATACTTGTGTATTTTTAAAAATTCCTTTTTTAAGCGAAGGGATTTTTTCCAATCCAATATGATGCGGTGTGTTCACCCTCAGGAGCTGATTTAGATTGTTACAAGCATCTGTTCCTTTTCTGTCTGTTGTTCCAGTGTACAGAATTTCTAGCTTGCTAAATGGATTGAGGAAAATATTTGTTCTACAGATTTAACGCAGCTTCAGGCATCAATATGAAGGAAATGTCTCCTCATTTAAAGCCATCGGCATGGAATGTGCCCCTCCTTTCCTGTGCCACAGAACCACATCTCTGCAGCGTTTTCTTCCTCAGCTCTCCCAGAAGCAGAAATGAATTGAATGCCGTAGTGCATTTTTCCAGTTGAGTTTGGCAGCAAAGCAGTTGCAACCCTCGTTTTCATATTCATCCCTTCTCTGCCAACAAAGGCGGTGAAGCCTTTGCTCCATGTCTCTGTGAGATGCTGCATATATCAGAATGCTTCTTTGCTACATGAAATCATGCCCCTGAGTGTGGATCCGGTTTCTTGAGATGCTGAGGAGATGGTTTGCTGCCCACTTGGGGTAATCCCTTTCTCACACATGTGTTCTCAGAGCTCATCTGGCCCTTTGAAGGCTTATTCACCCACCAATCTGCTAGCAGCAGGAAGCAACAATTATCTGAAATTCTTTTGGTGATTTAATTGATTGCTGCATTCTCGCCACCTTCTACAGCCATTTTTTGCTTCATCAGTTTGCTTCTATGAATGCTCACATAAATAGACAAGCACTGCTGATACAAAGGAGTTCATAGAATGGGGTCGTGGGGAACTTATGTGAGAGGAGATGGAGATTTCTTTTAATGGTAACAGCGTAGCCCATGGTCAGTTTATGCCATTTATGAAACACCCCCAGATCATTTTTAAAAGATGTATCATAATTGCTGGTGGAACATTCTGCAGTGTATCTAACCCAGGCATTTAATTATGTGAAGCCAGTGAGTACCAAGTATGTGCCTTTCTAAAGGAAACCAGTTGCTTTTTTTTTAAAGCGTTGAAGTATTCACAAGCTCAGAACTCTTTTAGTATTTGCAATACTGACAGCTCATCAGCCATTGTATCTTATAAGTGATTTCTAAGGTAGCTGATTGACCTTTGGACTGTGTCCCATGGTATGATACATGTGCCAGTGCAAACTGAATTTTGCCTGGTACAAGATACCAGAGTGCTTTTGTTGTTCGTTGGACAGTAAAGCAGTATCATGAAAAAAACTGCCTTGGATGAACTCAAAACGTGAGTTTGAATTGAACTCAGAACTCACTAAAGCTAGAGAAGTCTTCTGTTCAGTACCACTCTCAGAAGTCAAACAGGATCTGTGAACGACTTGCATGTTATTGTCTGTGACTGACAGGTTTTTCAGAGGATTGAAACTTTTTCATCTGCTTGGAAATCTTATCTGTGTCAGCCTTTCTGCAGTTATGGGCTGGTTGTGAGAAGCCCCTCTAGCTGCCTGTCAGTAGAGCTCAGCGGGTCGAGACTCAGCCATTTGCTCAGCTGTCTGCAGAGAGGCTTCCTGAGCCAGCGAGAGCAGTGCCACAAGGCACGGCAGTGGGCAGCGGGCTGCTGGGCGCTTCACTGCTCCTGGAGAAGGAGCAAAGAGCTCCCTTCTGCTAAATGTGGCTGCTTAGCTGCTTGTTTTGCCAAACATAGGTTCACCTGTGAGTAGGAGATTTGTTTTGTTTTATAGGTTCTCTCGGGAAGATACAGCCCATGATACATGATGTGCAGTGCCTTATTCCTTTACAAGGATTTCTGTAATTGCTGATAAAGGCAACTGCTAGAGGACGCTCTTTTCCTGCAGTTAGCAACAAGGTGTCGTGGCTCTGTAGAGTGGAACTGGATTGTGAAGGTCGTCTTCCTACTCCACTGCTTTTTTTTTTTTAAGGATTAAAAAGGTTTTTAAGATGTACCTCACTATTTCATTTTTATTGCTCTGGAGTAGTAAACTTTAACCTGTCCTGAGTGCAGAGGAAGGGCGGGTTTCCCTGCTGCAATGAATTCACAGCTGAACTTGCAATAAGTGATGTGCAGGAAAGAGTAATGGCAAAGCGTGCGGTCTCACAGCATATTGCTTACTGGTGTGTTCTTCCTTTGCCGTGTGGCCGTTCATTGAAGGAGCTGTCAGACTGCCTGGCAAGTACAGCTGTAGTTCAGATAGCTTAACAGGGAAAAGAAAAAGAGAAAGAAGGGGGGAAAAAAAGAGAAAAGCCAACGTAAGTTGTAATGCCTTTCTTCTTGTCAGGTGTACCCTGGCTGATGACCAGGAATGAGCACATCTCACGGTGGAGCTGAGGCTGTAGCACGGCGTTGTGGGAGCCCCTGCTTGTCTGAGCGCGTATTCATGGCCATATATAGGCACATACAGCACAGAGGTTGGGCTTTTTCATCCAGTGTCAGCTTCCGATTTGCCAGAAACAGGAAGAGTGGTTTGGTGGCATTTTAAGTCACTGTGTGTGACTTCTTTAAAATAAAACAAATTTCACTGCAGCTCAGTCTGGAATAGATGGAGAAGGAGGATTTGTCTGTGTGCCTGATGATGGCGTGCCTTGGGAAAAATTACATTGGGAAGCAAAGACTAAAGGATGGAAGCAAAACACTGTTCAGTAAATGACTGCTTTGTACTTGTGTCATCTGAACAAACTGCCAGTACTGACATACCTGAATCTAGGTACTTGTTTATACAACACCAACTGCTTTAATCTCTAACAGGACAAAGTATGGCATGATAGCCACGCTCGTTGCATAGAACAAAGCTATCCTTTTCTCCTTCCTTTATCTCCTCCATTTGAATTTTATACCGTAGCTGGAATCGTTTCCTGCATACAAATCAAACAGCTTTTTACTGATGTGCTGGGGCAGCGTTTGGTTTCACTTAAATTGAGAGATTTAGTCTTGCTGACTCTTACTACTGATGTCAGACTGCATTTCAGTCTGCACTGTTAACTCTGGTCTGTATGTGAAAATCAGACAGCACCTGGAGCAGGGAATGCTTCTCAGTGCTTAAGAAGTTGTGTTTTCTCTTACTGTGTGTGTATCGCTTGTCCACATTAATCCTCAAACCTGCAGCAGGTCACAGAAGCCTTCAGGAAGATGTATTTAGATTGGTTTTGTGCATTCAGTTAATTAAATACAATGATGTGCAATTGAATGCGAAGAATGGTGGTAAAAGCTGCCCACAAGGCTTGTTTTTTGTGAACCATTGATCATTAGAACTTCGGAAGTTTGCAATTTCTTGCAAGCTGCTCTGCAGACTTTTAGCTGAAACAGTGACTGCAAATCTAACCTCGGAAACTACAGCAGTAAAACATTGCCTCGAAGCTTTAGATAATGTTTTGGGAAAAGCTGGAGTAATAAGCTGAGAAACTTAATGTATTTTCTCAGTTCTGGCTTTTTGAGTTTTTAAAGGAATGCTCAGTTATAACCTAGATTTTTGCTTCTTGCTGCTCTGCATATGAAGTGCTTGTACTTTGTGCCACCGTGCACTTCTCTTGAACGAAAAGTTTTTGTCCTTCAGACTTCAACATGTCACGTTCTTTCTGTTTTGACTTGTAAAATCACTTCTTGTTGCCAAAAGGGGGAGATCTTCAGCTCGGTGAGACACATGGGAGCACATTCATTTCTCCTTTAGCGTTAGTCTGGCTCTGGAACGCAGAGTCCTCCTTCAGAGCATGTCTTTCGGGAAGAGCTCTGGCAGTAAAGAGTCCCTAAGTGGTCTTCAGGTCTTGTGTGGTAGATGAGAATGCTGGACTGAATTATTTTATACAGGCTTCTTGTATGTGTAATTTGGGGAAGCAAGGCTTTTTTAGATGTTTGTCTCGACAGGTAAGTTAATTTGATTTAACTACTGAAAAAAGAGGTGGATTCGTTGTAATTGGCTCCACGTAGGCAGTTCAGCAAAATACAGAGAGCAGTTGAGTGACAGACAGCAGGTTTCTGGCTTCTGCAAGCGTGAGTGTACCTTATCTTTCTGGATTTGCACGTTTGTGATTATTTGTGCTTTAAAAAGTGGTATCTGCGATGAATTACTGCATTGAAAAGAGTCACACTGAGGAATTTAATTTACTAGTCAGTGTTCATTGAAGGCAATATTTTGCTTAGACTGACCTGAGGAAACGTGTTATTATTGATTTCTTCTGAATGGATTTTATTAATACTGCAGCAAATCCGACAATAGGAAGAAAAACAGTTTGTACTGGTAGCAAAAGAAAAAATAATAAAATAAATCAATGTAGCGTTACTAGAACAGCTGAAAACAAGGTATTACTTGAGTTGTAATACAGACTCCCTATCTGACGTTGCATATATTTGCAGTTTAAACCACGAGGTGATTTAGAGTGCAGTTTGAGCATCTGAGTTTTACTTAATCTTGCCTAGTTAGCAGCTGCCCAGCCGCAGACTGCACCTTGTGTTTCAGAGCTCAGACTGTCTCTGGAGGTCTTGCCTCTGAGCATGCCCGGAGCTGGCCTGGCCTTGCCCAGGTTGTGCAGGCCTATGCAAACTGCCCCCTCATCCAGTGCACCTAAACAGCTGCTCCTTGGTGTGAGCCCGACGTCCAGCCTAATCCCAGGCTCTGTTAATGAGTCACTTGATTAAAATGCCCTGGCAGTAGAGCCCAGAGCCCATCTTGCCCTTCTCCATCTGGAGCGGCCCACTAGTGCAGTTCATTAGCTAGATGTCTGGGCTTTGTGTTGGTTTGGACTGAGCACTGAGCTACACACTGTACAGGGTGCCCCTGCTTCTGCAGAGGGGTGCAGTGTGCCCTCACTCGGGAAAAGCACCTAGTCTGCTGGCTGGGGTAATCTCTGGCTAATGCAAATGAGTTTAAATTCCTTTGTGTCAAAGGAGGCAGTTGGGTTTACTTGAGCAAGTGCTTTAATAAGCTGCCATAAAACAAGGCACTCCTACGTCTCTGTTCATGAAAGAGTGAGCCCTGTGGCGTTTATCTCAGTATGATGCAAAATCTGTGTTTACCTGCAAAGAGGATTTCTGATGTATGCATTTGGAGCGGGAGCTAAAGGCTGTCAGCAATCCAAAGCACAGCATTCAACTGAGAAAGCTGAGACCTGGCAGCCTTTTCATTGCCATTAGCAGCCGTGACTGCCAGTGAGCAGGAAGGTGCTTGGGCAAGCCCTTTGGGATCTCCTTGAGTTTGAACTCCACTGATGAGGCAGCAGCCAGGTGCTTTCTCAGGGCACCCAGAGCTTGAACCACCTCTCCCGGAGATGGCTGTTTGAAGCTTGGGCCCTGTCAAGAACCTGCCCGAGCACTGGCTGTATTACCAACCTGGACTATTAAAGCTGCTTACAGGTTGATTCAGGAGCTCATGTGGGCTCAGAAACTTTTACAGTTTCATATACCCATAAATGTCTAAATGTAAGCTTTTTGTGGTTATTTTTAGGTATTTGTCAGTAAAGCATGCGCTTCGCAGACTTCTGAATTTCAAACAGGAAGCCCAAACAGTGCAGAAACTGCATCTCCAAGCTCTTTAATCCCACAGGACTGTAATTGAAGGTGTTAGAAATGGGAAATATGGTTCAGGTAGTTACTGGATTTAAGTAGCGATGTCATGACAAGGATGAAAGACAGCTTTGAATGTCTCCTCAACTTAGATAACTGTAAATTACAAAGAGTAGGAACTCTTGTCAAGTTAGGAATCTACCTTTTGTTTGTTCGTTCTGGGTGTTCTTAATGGCTTAAAGGGGAAAACAAGAATAGATGAAAGTAAGTCTGCAGAGGGACATCATATTACTAAGGTAGTAGTTGAAACATTTTCAGGTTGGTTGTTCCATAGTGAAGAAAGCAGCTTTGTGTTCCTTTGGCAAGCACACGGCTGCAGCTGTGCAGTGCAGTGAGCCACTGCAGGGAGCTGCTCCGCAAAAAAGAAAAATTACCTTTTTGATTTTGCTCCCTGCGTGGTTGTGTAAGTGCTTGTGCAAGCGCAGGTAGAGAGAAAGCCAGGGCAGGTGCGCGTACTTGGAGTGGAAGTGCTGACTTCTGCTGTGTTTTGAGTGCAAAAAAAAGGTTGTGGCTGAAGATAATGGCTTGAGGACTTGCATTAAAGAAGTTCTCAGGTGTTTTTCTTTGGAGTGGGGAGTTGTGTTGTTTTGTTTTTCAACTTTTATCTGCTGATACTGTGTTTCTAAAGAGGCCTTGCAGGTAGATGCGGGTGAAATCATGGGCTTCGGTGCCTACAGAAGTTCTTTTAAGCTTCAATCTGTGAATTACTGTTTAGCTGTGCACCTTTGGGATGTGTAAAATAAGAGAACCTTTGGAGACAGGGTGTTTCTTCATCCATGGTTCTCGGCTCTCTTGGAATATGTTGATTCCCAGACAGCCATGGACTGAAAGCTGAAATGTGAATGTATTATTGCTTTTCTTTGTCATGCTATATATATATATGTTTCTTTTTGCCAGTAATTCAAAATATGAGTGACTCAATTTCTCTTTCTGGATCTGTCATTTATAACTATGTGAATGAATCAATGAAACAGGAATTGTGCATTTTCACGTCTGGGCATTGAAGTTATCCAGCTTTTCATGATTGATGTGAACAGAAATAACCACAACTTTATCAAACTACATAATCTGTTGTCTTTTAGGTGCGTATAGCAGCGAAATTCATCATTCATGCTCCTCCTGGGGAATTCAATGAGGTTTTCAATGGTAAGTGCCCTTCTGCTGCATGTTTTCAATTAAAGCAACTGTAAAGCATATTCCTGATTACTCTCCTGAATTTCATATAGCTTAGTTTTTTCAGAAGCTCACTTGCTGCAAGAGCTTTGCAATCCTGGTTCTATAGCTTGGCACAATAAGCTTTGCAGTCACAAGGTAGCTTGGAGTTTAAATGCAAAAGTGATAAAGTACCACTTCTCTTTGTGGCGTGGGGATGAGCCTTCTTTCTGTTTCTATTCAGCCACGATTTAACAGTTGTGTTCTTTTACAAGACACGTGCTCTTATGTCAGCATTTCACAATTATTATATTACAATTATATTTTTCAACAGAAACCAAACTAAAATTAAAATGGCCCTTTGAATATCATTTTGAATAGTTAACCTTGATTATCTAGAGGGATGCTGCTTAAACTGTGGAAGGAGTATTAATCGCCTGCAAACATTTTTCACATTTAAATTTTGGCATCCTACATTTTACTGATACGTAGGTAAGCTGTAATGAGACTTGAAATTGGTTTCCTTCTGCTATTAATTCCTACACTTTATCAAAGGTGTTTTTTCTATTAAAACTTGTTGCATTTGTCCTGAGCCTATGTGTACAGGCAAATACAAAGTGTAAGAAGGCATACATTGGCTGCTGTAGCTTGTAATAGCTCTGGTGCTATTTAGGTAAGGAAGCAAGGTGAGTACGCTAAACTTTTAGCGAGTGGCAGGAGCTTAAATTTGTTAAGAAATGTAATGAGAAGTATTTTGTTCTTCAGTTAAACCATGAGTAGGTAATTAATACATCAACTTAGCTTATAGTGTACCTGTGAAATGAACTGCTGGTGAGCAGCTTGTCAACCCAGATTTCTGACAGTGAATACAATTTCTTCTCGCAGCACTGCTGAAGCTACTATTAAGGTGGTTGGTACTTAGAGCTCCCTGCGCAATAACGCAGCTGTGTGTTTGATGGTGACGCATAACAAAATGTTTAATTGTAGATGTCCAGCCAAAGACTTTGTTGTTGGAGTGCTAAATATCAAAAGCATTCACATACAATTCAGACTGACTCCTTGAAGGGGAAAAAAAAAAAACAACTTTAAACCTAAAATCTCCAAATTGTTTTTGTTAAATATAGAGAAATGCTTCAAATATATCACCGATATTTCTTTTCATTTTTATATTTCTTTGGAATCCTTAGAAGAGTTCCCAATGTTATAGCAAGACTTAAACTTTTGTCTTAGAAAAATGAGTATTTTAAATTTGTAATTAAGTTGCTAGCATATTTCTTTCACGATGCTTTTATCTGTTATGTGTATTTGCATTAAATTGTAAGGTGGTTGTTCTAAAATAATGTCTTCTAGATAAGTACATGAAATAACTTACTCTGTAGTAAAGGCGAAGTCATTCTAAGGAGAGTAGTGACTTTCTTCGCATTTCTTCTTATGGTAAAAGTGATCTTGTGCTATACTTTGCTCTGACTACTAATTGTCAGTAGGAAACAGTAACAAAAATAGTAAGGTTATAAGAAAAGTCAAGTACCACAGATTCTTTATTAGTGTTGTTGAGCTAAAATAACCACTACTATCAATATTGTGCAAGAGTTTTTGTAGTGTGTCTCATTAAAGTGAACTTGTATCTTCTTACCATATTGCATTGGAAGGAGTCCCACTTCTGTAGTGCTTTTCTCATTTAGTTCAGTTGAAATTAGAAAATATGAAGCAATGGATTTTCATGCCTAGTTGCTTATATGGTACAGGGTGGTTTGGGTTTTAATTCTTTTGGATAATTTGTTGCCATTTGTTATGTGACTGGAACAAATCTTTGAATTAAATGGACTTTTGTGTTATCAACGTCTCCTTTCAGATGTTCGGTTGCTGCTTAATAATGACAATCTTCTCAGGGAAGGAGCAGCCCAGTAAGTACCAGGAGCCATGTACTCAGTTGCATAAAAGTCATGTCAGTAAGACTTCCATTGGCAGTAAGTGATTTGTTTGAAAAGATGCTTTTGCCAATAAAACCCTGTTGTGAGCGTTATGCATCTTTGATTAAGATACAGAATTTTGGCAGAGAAGAAATCAGTGTTGTATCCTCATGAGTTAGAGGAACTGCTTTTGAAATGGGAGACCTGGATTGTAGAATTCGTCTCCAGCTTTTTGGATTTTGTTTTCTGTTTATTGGTAAATGTTGTAGACACTGAACTTCTAGAAGTAGGGAAGACCCTACTTTTATATGGAGACATTATGCCCACTCTATTTTATGCCAAATTTAATTTCCTCTGTAACAATAGAGATGTCTAATTGAATAAGAAGGAACTCAGTGGAATTTAGATTTTCTTTCACTTTCTATGGGTTACTGTAAAGCTTATGTGTCTGTCTGAGGTTACTTTTGAATGTGAATCATTGTGTAATGATTGGAATGGCAATATCAGTGCTGAGTGGATCAAGGTGAGCCCACGTTTTAGGGTGTACTAGATAATGAGACAGTAATATAATTTTTTTATCTATTATCATCCAGATTATTAGCTAATATTTAAGTATTTTATATCCACCAAGGAAAAAAGATTGTGCCTGATGCAGGTTTTTGGTGTTTTTTCCTCTTGTAGTGCATTTGCACAGTACAACTTGGACCAGTTTACTCCAGTAAAAATTGACGGTTACGATGAACAGGTATGAATACAATGACATACTTGCAATGTTCCCTACATTTTAAAAGACGTTCTGGTATGGGAACGTACTTGGGAAAGCAAAGGAAAATAAATGCATCCTCTCTACTAAAATATAGATGTTATGGCCCACCAATGGTACCCATTTAGTAAGTTAATCATATAGAGCATCTAATGAGCTTGCAAATTCATTATCTATTGTCCTGTGTTATTGTCCTGCATTCAGTTAGGCCTGATTTGGAGCTATAGAAATTGTTTACCTGTAGTCTTTGAAGACATTCTAGATAATAGAGAAGAACTTCTAATTGCATTTTTTGTTTCAGTAAGAGGGTAGAAATCTGGATTTTTGTGTCAGTGTTTCCTGTTAGCCTCCTCCTATCTTGATATATGTGCATATTTTGTTTAAAGTGTGACTCTTAGAGGAATTTCCAGTTAAATGTGCACTGTCATGTACAATTGTACAAGATATTTTTTTCCTTCTTTATTCTATCCTAATGCAATTGACTAAAATTTCATAATACAGGTTTTGATAACAGAACATGGTGATTTGGGAAATGGAAAATTTTTGGATCCCAAGAACAAGATTTCTTTTAAATTTGATCATTTAAGAAAGGAGGCTACTGATCCTAGGCCTCATGAAGTTGAAAATGCCATAGAATCCTGGAGAAATTCAGTGGAAACAGCAATGAAAGCATATGTGAAAGAACACTACCCAAATGGTGTATGCACGGTAAGTAGTGGATTATCTGGGTATTGTGGTGTTGGCGTCGGATAGACTTAACATCATAAAAAAAAAAAAAAAAAAAAAAACAAGAAAAGAAAAATACAGCTGTCATTAGTGTTGTCATCCTTTACTGTGTTCCATGAAAATTATGAGGTAAAAAAAAAAGAGTAATACCAGTGTCACTGCTGAAGGTATTACCAGTGACTCTGAAGACTAGATTTTTTACTTCAGCAATGTGCCATTTTAAAATCTATAAGGTCTAATCTTATTTTGGCTTCTGTGAATATCTACAAATTAAATTCCAAATATTTTATTCAGTCAATAGAAAAGTTATGTAAATGCATTTCATTCCACTTCCTTATGTGTCAATAATGCGTACCTCCTTTAATAAGAATTTAAAATGAAATTGTAACTAACTCTTGGTGAACCAGGAGCATAATTGGTTTCAACTGTACAGAATTAGTCCTTTAAGGGTCCCTTAGGGAAAGAAGGGAAAGCTTCAAATGTTGAATGTTTCAGCAATTACCAACAGGTGGTTACTACAGGTTATATTTATATTTTAGTCCTTTCATAGAAAAGGCTTAAATCTCAACTCTAAACAAGTATTATTTATGTTTCTTAAATTAAGACCTTCTGTAGATTACTGCAGATTGGCCCCGTCGATCCTGGCTACATGGTAGATTATTTAAAAATAAGTAAACAAAGATTCCGTAAGATACAAATGTCTGTCTTGGTTTGGTTTACTGACAAAACTGTCAGTAAAGCAAACTCCTTTCTCTCCATCACTTGTCCTATATTTAAAAATGCGATATTCTTACCACCAGGATCAGTGGGTTCTGTGGCTTCTTAAAATAAAACTCTAGACATAAATAGCATTTGATTTGCTGCTAGGAACCCTGTGACTATTTAAAGTTTGGCAAATTGATTTATGGATAGCTATCCTGGGCTTTGTATTAACCCAATGGAAAGCTAATCTAGTAAAGAAATGAATATTCACTTGCTGATTTAACATGATGAATTGGATTCCTATACAGTTAGATGAGTGTCCAAGCTTCTAGAAAGCAAAGCAGATTGCACTTTCATCAAGATAACTCTGTATTCTGTGGTTTTAGGGAGCGCAGCGAAGCAGAGGACTAAAGCTGCCTTTTTATCACTTTAGCAATGATCTGTAAAGACTTGAATTGCTTTTTAATTGAAGAGTAACTGGTATCTGAAATTCTTGTGGTAACATAGCAGTGACTGCCGTGACAGTATGTGGGCTTGAAATTTCTAGTTGGAAAAAAACATAAACAATGACAAAAGCCTTTGCAGTATATAGAGCTTAAAATGCTTGACCTCTAGATTTTCTAATCTTACTTTTCTTCTTCTTAATATATAATCGTGTTTCATGTACTGAGTATTATGTGAGGATCATACTGATTGTAAAATAGAATTTTACAGTTAATTGGAATGTATCCTAGGACCAGATATCACTAAGCAGTTTGAACAAGATAGCTGAAATGTTAACTCTGCTTTTTTTCATTTCTAACTAAGGTGTATGGTAAAACAATTGATGGACAGCAAACCATTATTGCATGCATAGAGAGCCATCAGTTCCAAGCAAAAAATTTTTGGTAAGTTTCTATATGGATACAAACACAGTGAAATACAGTTTATTGGACAACTGCACCGTTGCCATTACGCTGATTATCCTTTGGTCAGCAAAGAGGTGCATTTACACCATTCATCTTTCCTCACTAAGCTTTTCTGCCTGCACTATAGAAAATGTTGGGTGCTCTGGAATCTACACATAGCAGTAGTAGAATTAGATCTCATAGTATCAGAACTTTCTTGTTTAAGTGCAAACAAAGCAGGAATCAAGACGCGGCTACAGTACCATCCTAACACAGCTTTAAGGTACTAATCTTCTAAAACATTAACCTCCTAGCTAAAACGAAAGTGCCTAATTTACAGGGAAGAAATCAGGTGAAACTACAATCTCCCCATACTGTTATTTGGATGTTTGAAACTCCTTTAAGCAATAATGCAAGATTATTGAATTTGTTTCTACTGGATGGAAACAGTTGCCCTGGAACAGAAATTGTAGAAGAGCTGAAAGAGCTGAAAGAGTTTCAGCAGTAGCAGACAGTCTTTCTACTTTAAGGTTCCTTTCATTCAAGCTCTTGGTAGCCTACTGTGACGTGTGGATTTGGCTGATCCAGCAAAGTTTCCAGGTCCTGGAAACAAAAAAATGGTTATATATGTCTAGTAATAAAGAAGGAAAAGAACACTAAAGCCTTTAGATATTTTCAGAAGCTGAGTCTTGTTGTTAAAAGGTCCTTACTAATAAATGTCCTTGGTCTTCATCCAAATCCTAGGATAAGTGTTCCAGGAAACTGTTCTCCTCATGACTAGTTATGGGCTGAATATTTATGATTTGAAAGATTTTGTGCATGTGTAGTTCCCCTGAGTATGTCATTCTTTTCTGTTGACTGACAGTTATATATTTTATTTTCTTAACTAATGAGGTGAAATCTGATTGTTTTGTTTTTTTTTTTTTAAAGGAATGGCCGTTGGAGGTCAGAATGGAAGTTTACAATCTCCCCTTCAACCACTCAAGTGGCTGGCATCTTGAAAATTCAGGTATGCTTATCCTAAACTGTGTCCTGATCAGTGAAGTCTCCAATTATCAGGAGAGACTCAGGCCAATGTATTAAATATTTCAAGAGAACTGAGGAGCCCCGGAAGCCAAAGAGAGAACAGTTTAGTTAAGCGTTAGCCACTTAATTGCGTATTTGCCTGATTCTTATGAAATAACATAATGATTCTGAGGACTTCAGAACGTGTATTCGTCTTGGATGGGCATATACCTATTTCAGTTTCCGGTACAGTGAGCCAGCACAAACTTGAATTCCACATTACACAGAGAAGCTTCTTGAGGGTAGACCTTTTCTGAAGGAGGGATTTTTATTCTTGTTAAGTGATAGTAGCTTTTTTTTTCCCCACATTACCCACCTTATTGTTTAGAAAGATAGGAGCCTTTGGTTTCAGTCATTCTGTTATCTGAAATTTTTGAATCTACATCTCCTTCATTAAGAATCTTCCCTTTCTGTTGGCTCTAGAGCGTTCGGAAAGATGTTTTCCAAGCAGGAATGCAGAATTCTTGAAACAAGAGCAAGTCTGACTGTCATGTGGTAGGCAGGCGAACTTGGCTTCCTGGATTGGTGCCCTGGAATGTGTACGCATATTTTGCAGGAGGTTATTAAAACAGTTCTGGGATCAGGGGCTAGAATCTTACTGCAGCCGGCCTTTCAGCGTAGGAGGGCTTCTTGGTTTTGTTGCCTTTTTTTTTTTTTTTTTAACAAGACATAAGCCAAGTTCTCTTTTCCTGCTCTTTCTGCAGCCTCAGTAAATTTTGCACTGACCTTACTGCTCAGTGACTTGATTTCAGAAAGAAGATGTGCCGAAATGTTTTCATGGTGGGAGGCTTAGTATGTTCCTCTGGGTTGTGGTAGCTGTGTTCAGACCTACCCAAGCAGGGAGCCTGAATCTGATTTCCCACTTCGAGGCAACTTCTGTAACAGCTAGAATGATATTCAAAGTGTGGACTGTTGTCACTATGTTGTTACATCGAGATGGTCATAGTAAGCACCCTAAGTAACTTTTAGACCTGGTTAAGACTTTGGAAGAATCCAAGTAAACTGTCACTTAAATCTGTCTTGCAACAAAACATGCATTTTGTCCACAGCATGCGCTTCTGGTTAAATGTCTAGGAGATTTTCCAGCATAAGCAGACATTCACCTCATTCTGGGAAATCTGTGAGCAAACAGCTGTGTGATGCTTAGCTGCCTGCTGGACTAAATGACAACAGAAGTTTAGCCTGGTAGCCTAGAAAGTAACCTAAGCAGGGAATTGAGTTAAATGTGCATCTCAAGCTGATTTTGTCCTTTATGACTATCTTGCATAATTAATCAAGATGTTATTTCTGCTCATTGAAGTACGTGTTTTGGGAAGCGATTAAAGGTTTGAGCTCTTTGCTTCCCTAGGATGTTCCTTTTTCACTAGGAAATGCTGAATTCTGTTTGAAAGTTTTAGAAACTTTGTATAATTTCTTCAGTGTACATAGAAGTACCTTGAGTGCTTTAATTTATTTTAAGGATTGAAACAAGCTTCTGGATTACAAACTTACTATGACCTTAGTCGCTTGGGGAACCTTTGTGACAACAATACCATGTTGCTTTGGTTCTGATAAGATCTTTTCTAAGTACCTTGGGGGAAATTCCAGCACCACCTGTGTTCAAGTGTCTTATCTGCCCTTAAGGTCACATATATGGTCTCTTCCTTTTTTTCTTATTCTATTAATCCATTCTAATAGAGGGGAATCTTAACTGTTCTAACGTCTTTCGGTTTTAATTTTCTTTTAATTACACATGATAAATACTGTGCAACAGCAGTCTTTTACTAAAACTTAAGTCCCTTTGGTGCTTGACATGCTCCAGCTGTGCATGGAAAACAGTTGATAAGTGTGTTGGTTACTGATTTTATCTGTTAGATAATCTGTTATTCTCATCCCTCCTTAGTTAACCTTTCCAGGAGGTTCTGTTCATAAACATCATCCTTCTTGTAGTCTTCTGAACCCAGATTTAGCATTCTAGAAGGATGTCAGCAGTGAGGTATAGTACAGAACAGTTACTTCTCATACTTCACGTGACATAAGAAATCTCAGGATTAGCTTTGACTCTTCATCCCTTTTAAATTTTTAGGCCTGGATGTTTGCTAATAATGTAACTTGGTGAGACAAATATTTGTGCTGATGGCTTTAGAGCACAGGGGAGATTTGAGCCCTCTCCAATGGATTATGACAGAGGAGGCCAGATTATACCTTGCTGGGCTCAGTTGTTTCATTGGAAGGGCTCATAGTTTTGCACTGAGTAAGCGCTTCTCATCTCTGAGGAACTGGATTGAAAAAGGCTGACAGAAGTTTCAGCCTGTGATGTTTGATTTGAAAATGAACTAATCTTATACCTAGGATATCTTTTGTTGAAGAACAAGTAATTGCCAATAAGCAAAATAATAAAACACAATGGATCTTATGAAATAGCGTTTTCTCTTATAGGAAATACTTCTTGTACTTAGGTATAGCTGTCTTGCTATGTAATATTCTCTCTTTACTTTGTGTAAAAGTGAGGTCCTCTTGCATACATCATGATCATAATGTATATGAAATCATAGTGTTGTGCACTGATCACCAAATTCAAATGTTATCTTGCTCAGTAGGGTGAGGCATAAATGCTTCTGTTTCTTAGAACATCAGTTACAACAATTGTGTTGATCAAAATTGTACAAGTATCTTTAAAGATACCTCTTTAAATGTCAGAGTTGCATAACTTTTGTATCAGTTATTTTGAATGATTACATGTTATTTCATATATGCTTCTGATTTTTTTTTTAAGTTCTCTAATAGTTGCAGATCCTTCTCTCCTTCCCGACTGAATTTAGAAGAACTAAAGTTAGCTTGAGTGGAGTTTTACCATTTACCTCTTCCTGTAAAATATGCAGGGAAGCTGTTTGTAGATGTAATATTTCAGATGTGAATAGATTTCATTCTGCCTCACTACCTGATCTTGTCAAAGTTCGTACTGAAAAGTTCCTTTGTCTACGTACGTACCTGATTTTGAGCTGTACGTAACAGGGAAATACCAAAAACAGGCAGGTAAAGAAAGGGAAGCCTAATGTTGCACATTTCCTAGCACACAGTTTGAGCAAAGCTGGAAAGAAAAGAACTTCACTGTATCCTGAAGCCTTGCCAAAACTATTCTTGTGTTAAATATATCTTTACCACTTGCAGAATTTTTAATAAGGTTATCACATAAGAAGCAAGTCCTCTACTTCCTGTTGCTAATCAAAGCCTAAACTTCTTTGCATGAAATAGTACTTGAGGCAAATCAATGCCAGATTGCCGCAGCAGCTTCTTCACTGTTGCCTTTCGAAAAGTATTTAATTTCTACAACGTTTTGATTTTCCTATATGATGACATTCTGTAACATTTAATGAGTTGTTTGTTTAATTTTCTGTAGGTTCACTATTATGAAGATGGTAATGTTCAGCTTGTGAGCCATAAAGACATACAGGATTCTCTAACAGTGTCTGTAAGTGAACTTCAGAGACCTTTGTGTGTACATTGAAGTGACTTCTTGATTTAAAAACAGAAGCTAGCTTAAAAAAAACTTAGAAATTTGAGGGCTGGTTTTCTTTCCTGTGCGAATGAGAATGAATATTCTAATCTGTGAATATTTTATATGTAATATTTTCTACTTTTGCATTACAACTACATTTAATAATTTTAAATTACTGCAATTACATGTAGTTAATGTTCAATCAAAACATTTTTAAATTAACATGTGCTTGCATGTGGTTTATATAAGCTAAATTCGCTTTGGTAGTGCTTTTAATCAGCTTGCTGTCTTGTCTTTCTGCATTTCTGTTGTATTCAAATTTTGGCGTGCAGTGTTTTGTAGATTTAATTTTTGAGTATGAAGTAGGTTTGAGTTATAATAATCCACTTTATTAGTGCAGCTCTAGGAGATCACCTGTAGTACTGCTTTGCTCATGACAAGGTAACCTGTATGCTAAAAACTAGGAAGCAAATGCTGCCAGCTGAGAAGCAGTAGTGAGTACTTTGCCTTGAGTACTTTGCCTTCATTTCCCCCGTCTGTAGCTGGTGCTTTCAACATCGTGGTTTTTTGTACAAAAAGCCCTTTCAGAGATGCTTCAGGTTGAGAAGTACTAACACTTCTGGAGTTTAAAGTTTTCTTTTCAAGTTCTTTCCAGATGGATACTTGTAGCAATGAGGAGCACAGGGTTGAAATAAAAATTGTTTGCAAATGATAGCAGATGTGTCCTGTAGGAGTTGGTCTTACTGCAAAATGAACTGCTACTTTTGGAGTAATAATCTTCCTGCTTACTGGAGGTGGTATCTATAGGCAATAAGATTTCCTGCTGGGGTGTTCTTTAAGAAAATTTAAGCCTGTGAAGTTAAACTGGTAAAGGGAAATTTTAAACATGAACAGTAGAAGTATTTTAAAGATAATGACTAATAGTGACTCTGTGGGTCTCAAAAGCTTAGTTCATCAATAAAGAACGTTGTTCATTAATATAAAGCAAGGCTTGTTGGCTTTTCAGTTGCAATAGCAGCACAGAGAATGGGAGACTGTGGTGCCAAGAGATAACACTTCTCGAGCTGTAGATAGAAAATAACTTTCAACCCCCTAAGCAAAGGGTTCTGTTTAGTCTTTCGTTCAACTAAGAGGTGTTTCAGGTGGAGCTGTCTGGAAGGTCTCATTTCAGTAGCTTTTACTTCTCTTTCTGTTGGAAGTAACTTAATCCTGTTCTGCAATTTAGTAAAGTGGCAGAAGACCAATGAGTAGAAAAACATCTTTTATATAACCTTTCTGCCTCCTGATAGAGCGAAAGCAAGTATGCTCCTGGTTACCAATTTTTAGCCATGGCTTTAAGCTTCATAGAGGGTAGAGGTTCTTACCTCACACAGACAGAATGGTAGAGTAAAAGAAGCCCTAATAACTTTGTTTTTGTTGTTTGGCAGAGAAGCAATTTTGTACCAGCAATGGGCACAAGTGAAATAAAGAACTGAAAAGTCATCTTGTTGCTGGAACTATGAATAATTGTAGCAAAGGTTATTTTTTTTCCCTAATTTTTCTCAGAGCCTTTGAAATCATTGTCTCAGTTCACTGAAAAGTCAAAGCCCTTTCATTCTGTAGTCCTCTTCTGCTTACTCTCTAGGACCTTCGTCTCTTTCTGCTGTGTTCAGGAGCACTTTCACAGCTGTTTGATGCAGCTTCTCTGAAACCTAAAACCAATTGTAGTTGAGCCTGCCATAGCTTTCCTCCAGACATGTAGTCCAGCCTTGTTCTTCCATTAGCACTTCTGTTGCCAGTGGTAATTAAGCTCAAAAAACTAACCCTTTGTATGCACAAGGGACGAAAGCATGTCTACCTTTTCAACCTCTGCTGCAAATGTACCTTCAGGAATGTCTCCAAGACCCAAGTTGGAGTTTTCTAAATTCATGAACACTCCCTTCCTTCCTGACACCTCTTTCAAGCACTTCAGCTAATTTGCCTTCAGATTGCCTGAAGGGTCATTGTTTGTCTTTAAAACAAAAAAGAAGTTATGTGCTTAAGGGTGAAGCACCATAACGCTGCTATCAATCATGATGAATTTTGGAAATTGAGTTGTTACACCCTCATTTTTGTAATGTTTACTTGAATATATTTTGAAGACTACATACAATTCGTGTTTTCTGCCTCAGCTGAGTTGCCTAATTTAGATTACTTTGAGATGAGTAATTTGGTTGTTGTCGTTTGTAGTTCGTGGTTTTTTTGTTCAGCTGATGTTCTTTAAGTTGTACTGGAAATTAAATGTTGATAATGTTAAAACAAGCAGAGTATTGACATTTAGAGACTTGTGTGTGCATCTTCCTATTTACAAATGCTGTTCTTTTTCACATATCTTTTTATCAAAACAGAGCTCTTAATCAAGGCATTTTAATGAGCTCTGTGGTAATCTTTATGCTTGTTGCAGTTGAACTGTTCTAATTTTTTAATGTCGTTTCTTACCACAGCTAAATCTAGCTTGACACATGTAAATAAACCAGTACTGCTGTGTATTTAGTTGATTTTTTTCCTCATAATTTTAGTTTGTACTCTAAACTCGCACAACTAATTAAGGTGTAACAAGAAAGAATGTGGCGTATGCCTACTGGATGAATGTTGAGTTCAGTTTTGCTTTAGTCACCGAATGGTCATGCGTTCTTATGGAGTCTTCTGCACATCTCTCATAATTAGTGGAATAAACATGATGTAAGTCCCCTTCAGAGAATCATGCAGTACATCTAACCTGATTTGAATGCTCTCTTTGTCTAGAACGAAGCCCAGACGGCGAAGGAATTTATAAAAATTGTGGAGGCTGCAGAAAATGAGTATCAGGTAGGTTGGGTAAAAACACCATACCCGTAATCAAAGATTACCGTATTTTTAACCAGAGCTACTATTCTGTAATGAGCAAGCTTGGTACTAAGATAATGGCATTTCAAACAAATACAGATAGATTGCATGCTGCTGTTAAATGTACCTGCCCTTTCCAAACCTTCTGGCAATTGCACTCACTTACATATAATATTAGTATAAGTCATTTTTTTTGGAGCAGAAGATGAATCTCTGAGGTCCCTGGTGTGTTTAAGTATCAGCAGTTCTGATCCCTTTCATCCCAAGTGCATTTCTTAAGTGGAATTTTGGTCCAGATTTTGTTCAGAGGTGGCTCTTTTACACAGCTTTACTAAATATGACTATAGGCATTATGTATTTGAGTTAGTCATTTTGAATTTAGAATGGTACAGCTGTTCTGGATGCCCTTTTAGAAGTGGTTTCATGTTAATTTGGGTCTTGAACATAAGGTAAATTTCAGACACCTTCTTCTGTCAGTTTGGAAAAAATACTCATTAGTAAAATTGTACTAAGTATCATATGCGTTATATTTAAGTCATGCTGTGTTGTCGACTGACTCGACCATCCCACAGAAATAACAGTGGAAAACTTTGGTGTGTGGAGTTAATGATGGGTGAGCTAACTGTGATCCACATTTCCTTCATGTTGCTGATTAACCGCATTGAAGTTTGCTGAATCACCTGGGCTGGAACCGGTCAAACTAAACTGTCTTTGCATAGTTTCAATCTAGATCTAACATTTTTTCTTCCTAAAATATTTTGATTCAGCATGTTTTTATTAAGCCTCTTTATGAAGCAACAGACTACACAATCATTTAACTTTTTATGTCGCATCCTCATTCTGTTTTTCACGTGTCTTTGTATGACTTTGTGTTTAACAGACTGCAATCAGTGAGAATTACCAGACAATGTCGGACACTACCTTCAAGGCCTTACGTCGACAGTTGCCAGTTACCCGCACCAAGATTGACTGGAACAAGATTCTTAGCTACAAGATTGGAAAAGAGATGCAGAATGCTTAAAATGAACGTTGCATGACTGGATCATTTTAGTGTCCTTGTATACAAATTAAAAAAAAAAATGACAAAAGGTATTTGGAACTGTCAAATCACCCAGTCAGCATGGGCTTTTGCCATTGAAAATCACTGTAAGTAGTTTGGTAGCACAAAGCTTAGCTAATTGATCTTTTTTTCCCCTTTTCTTTCTTTTCAAAGGGTTGCAACTTCAGTATAGCTGAGTATTTTCCTTTAAAGTTTCTGTTATACCTTTATTTTTTTATAATGAAGAAACCATGCCTTTAGTTTCCGATTACAAGTTAAGAACAGTTTGAAAATATTTTTGCATATAATAACCTTTTCTCTTGCTTTCATGTGAAATGGACAACTTCCAAAATGTGCTGGATTCCTCGTGGAGATCACTAGTGTGCAATTCTAGGTCAAAGTCAACGTGGAGTTAGCGATAGGAGTTGTTGTTGAAATCATCTACCCTTCCACTGTATGTCAACTTGGGGAAAGCATTTTCTATATTGTTTAAACCTTTCAGAATACTTATTTAGTGTTAACAAAACTTTTTTTTTTTTTTTAAGAAAAGGCCAAGGTCTAATGCTGTTTTAAGATTTTGAAATTAAATGAAAGTACTTATTTCAGAAATCCACTTAATGCTTTGTTCCTGACAGTTACTTAAATGAGCTTAAATTCCATTTGCCCTTAAGTTTTTATCATGAAACCACAAGTGTACTATAACAAGGCCTATTGTAATATATATACAATCCTGTACTCATTACTATGTCTGTCGTTTTTTTCCTTGGATTGAAATGTACTAAAATTCAATGTGACATTAAAATGCAAATTTTCTATTTATTTGAGTATCAGATTGCTTCCTGACATAGACTATTTATTTTTAGAGTGTTGCTTAAAACTGCCACAAACTTGTGGCACATTGGCTATTTCCAGTGTATTTGGAGATTTATTGCAGTATTGTCATCATACATGGTTTCCATCCACATTTACGAAACATCTGCCTATGGAACTCTTCTTGAAATGCATATCTTTTAGCTTCGTATGGAAGAAACTGCAAGACAAAAAATAACTTTTTTTTTCTGGAGAATACTTTCCCCATCTGATAGATCTGATATTGAAACTGAATTTTGAAAGAAAAGGCAAAATTTGTCATTACAAATGATGTATTTCACTGAATACATGGATTTCATTTTTAATTGGATGAAAGCCTGTTCTAAAAGATGCTTTTGGATTCTATGCTCACAATGGAAAAGCAAACAGCTTTTTTTTCTAGAAGCAAGTTAGTTATGCAGATTTGAAAAAGTAAAGCTTATACAAGGGTTATAGTTTTGTTTACAGCATGATCCTGTTAATCACCTTAAACTGCAAGTTACAGCGTAGTAAGAGAGAGAATCTCACCTTGTACTGTGTTTATAAAAATGTACACGAAAGGTAGGTTACAATTTCAGTTGGAATAGCAATGCCCCTAGGTGCTGTTCGTCACTGTTTTCTTTTAAAGGGGTATGGAGCTGACTGAAGTTCTTGAAATTGCTGTACTGTCTAGTGGAAGAATGAGCTTTGTTCTGCAACAGCCTTCCTGAAGAGTTGCCCTCTTAAATGTCTGCATAGATCAGCTCTCGAACCAGGTGGTTGTTCTTATTTAAAAGAAAGCTGGTAAAAGCTGTATGGAGCTGGTGGCAGTTCCTAAGTCGCTGTCTAGTCAGTCCGTCCATTTTCCTTAAGGCCTAAATACAAACCTTGCTACAGTATTATCTTCAATGTAGTTAAGATCAAGAAGAATAAAAGGCAATGAATGGGCTGTTAGGAGAACTGTCCACGGGCAACAACGGTGCAAATAACTACTCTAGCTGTTAGAATGTTATGTGTGACTGGAATCAGCACGGGCTGAAAGTCAGGATGCTATTTTTCTTAACTGAAATAAAAGGCTAATTTTAAATGTGTTCCTAATAAAGAGGTAATTTTATTGTGAAGTACTCGATGGTTGTGTTTTCCTCTCTGTTCAGTCAGTTCCGTGATGGTTTTAATTCCCGTCTTCAACAAGTAGCATCCGACAGGCTCAATTCTGCCACGGATTGGGTAGAATAAATTAGTATTACTTACAGTTTTTTCCCCATTTGCTAATTTTTACTCTGAGATAGTTCTATGCCTTGGACATCAAATAAATCCATAAAGTGATAGTGACAATAAAGCAATTTAGAAGTAAAACAAATATTCCGTTACTTTTTCTGGAGAGCATGTTATGTCATATTTAGGGGTAACGACTCCTCAGTGGAAACTGACATGAATTTATCAGTTGAGGTGGATGGCACATTCACAGTTCTTAATTTCTCTCAAAAGTTTTGGATGTTGCTTGCATTTTTATTTTTCTTATTTTTTTTATTTTTTTTTAACTTCTGCTGCTAAATTGTAGAACTTCACAACTTGCTTGGTAAACTCTAAGATATTCTGTGTAGGTAAAGCACTTCCTGAGAAATGTTGTTGTCTTAATGTGAACTAATACTTGTTTATATTTTTAAATATAAAGACGAGCTTTGTATTGTGCAGTGTGGGTGTACTAGATATTACGACTTGTAATATGGACTTGTAAAATGCTTGTGGTTATGAAATGTGTTATATCTTATGCATCTCAGTGCCCCTTTACACTGAGGATTTTTTTTACCTTGTATGCAAGTAAATAATTGTTCCTTCTGAACATAGAAAACAGGAGTTACACTTCTGCTTTCAAATTCTCCTGAGCAACCCTTTTTTTTTTTAATGTGTGTGTTATCACAGTACAAGTAGAATGAGGCTTTACCATCACTGTAATTTGAGTTACATCACTTCTCTTTCTTATGTTCTACACGCTTTGGCACACTTGAGTTCACTTCTTTTTGGAGAAATCTGCACTGGAAATTGTGCTCTGGCTTTGCACCAGACCCCAGCTCCTCCCAGGGATATGGAGCCATAGCAATGGTTTGTCCGTGAGACAACACGGAGCAACCTGTGTGTTGAGGATGTCTGTGCAATCACATTAAATCTAGCTTTCAAATTTCCAGACTTCATAGAGTGTAGGTGTAGAGGTTCAGCACCAACAGTTAGATTTTATGGGTTCGCTCCCGTCATACTGAGTTGCCTGCTGGTACAGACACAGCTTCTGCCACATTGGTTTACTGGAAAAAAAACCTGAAATCTGCATCCTCTGGTACAACTGTGAACGAGATTTAGATTGAACGTAGTTTGTCCATAACCTCACAGAAGTGTCAGTTTTTGACAGTGACAACTCCATGATATATCTGAACTATATTTCTTTTGTGAAAGGTGACAGTTGGCATCCAGTTTAAAAAAAGAAGTCACAATTTCTTTGGCGAAAGGAAGTTAATACTTGTCATGCTTTCTTGCTGCTAATGTTTTCCTTTGTTGCTGTGATTGGCTTATCTGTAATTGGGAATGGTGATTTTTATTCATGTATTCATCGCAAGAGAGGATAAGAATGGGAATATTTGCCTTATAAGAATATATACTGTAAAAAAAAAAAACATTTAGACTTCATCATGCTTTTTTCTTGCAAGTTAATGAAATTATGCATTGGCAAATATGGCAGGCTTTTTTTTTTTAATTATGTATAAGGAGGCACTTGTAAGGACTGTTGCTTGGCTGGTGGTAGTTTGAAGCACCTTGAGATTTGAAACAACTTCTAGATTTTGGGCTTGTAAATTTCCCTGCAGTGTGAGTCCTTGGTTGGTTGTGGCTTTTGCTGTTGGTTTTCTTTGGAGGAAATCATAGAATCATTTGAGTTGGAAAGGACCTTTAAAGGTCATCTTGTCCAACTCGCCTGCAATGAACAGGTCAGGTTGCTCAGAGCCCTGTCTAGCCTGGTTGATGAACCGAATCTTTATTCTGGTGTATTTGTACCAACAGCAGGCAGTTCATCCAACAGTATCTTGTAAGCACTGATGTCAGCTGACACTGAAGAAGTGAAGTGCAGCACCCTGTGTCTCACAGCTGCATGCTGGGTGCTTTGCTGTCCAACCAGCAGTTGTGTGACCAGAATTAGGCTGCCTGAATGGAAGCGATGAAGGTAGAGCACATAACTTCCAAAAGAGTAAATTCAACTACTGGACGCTTCATCCATATCAAAAGGGTCTTCCAGGACTCTGTGAAGTTGCCGAACCAACTCTAACTGCTGACACGATGTGGTGACCAAGTGCCTGGTATCTAAACACGGGTGATGATGAGGTTGAGAAACTGGGCAATAGTGGGCACGACCTTGGCAATCCCAGAACCGAGTTCTGGGGAAGTCAGAGTTACTGCTGCCCAAGTAATGGGCCCAAAGAAAGAGGCTCTAAGGTTATTCTTCATAATAGATATTCACTGCAGATAATGGATATGCTGCAACCATGTGGTGATCACCACAGACATCAAAAGCTTGAGAGGAGCAACCGTTACCACATCTGTTGCTCAAAACCTCTCGTCATCCACTGATTAAATCATAGGGGGAGAAAAACTTCTATGTGGCTCTTTGTGCCTACCAGCAAGGTTAGGAAATGCTGAAAGAATGGAAGTATGTGTAGGTGAAGCTCTCTGCTTGCTGACTGGGATTTTTGTCGTGGCCCTTCTCCCTGCTGCCATGCACAGCAACTGATTCAGTCAGCAGCTGAAGAGGAATTAGCTATTTGAGCTCTATTGACTGTGACTAAACAGAAAGTGAAGTGAGGTAGTGCTGGAGTCAAATGTAAGGGAGGATTCAAAAGATGTACAAAATCAGTATTTATTTGGAACTGAGACGGGACATCTCCTAATAGAGACCTTCCCCTGTAGAAAGGGAAAGAGGATCGTGTCTCCGCAGTCTGCAGGGAGAAGTTTTTGTCAGCAGTGACATCCAGGATCGGCGTGAATAAGTGATACAAGCAGGCCAAGTACGAAAATGTTATGTCAGACAAGGGAAAAAAGTATTTTGGTACTCAGCGTTGCAAAGGCTTAGCAAGATTCAGCTCAGGAGCCAAGTCTAATGGCGACAGAGTGAAATTCAGTGTGCCATGTGAATGCAGCCCGTCTTGGTGACAGAGGATGCGCTGCTTGCTGTATCTGAATCTGCCTGCAGTCTGTTCCTGTTCCCTGTAGCAGCGGCCAGCCTCAAGCAGCAGTAGTTATCTGTGCGTGGCCCAGCACTGTGACTTCTCCATTTCCTTTGCCTGGATTTCTGGAGATGAGTGAAATATAACTGTCAGTGGGTTCCTGTGTTTCTAGCAATACCTCGCTGGCAAGGACACTGTGTAGGCATTCAGCTCGTTATTGTGTTCAGTTCTGGGACCCACAGCATAAAAGATGTACAGTAGTTGGAGTGGGCCCAGAGGGGGGCCACAAAGATGATCAGAGGGCTGGAGCACTCTCCGACAAAGATGGACCGAGAGAATCAGGGTTGTTCAGCCTGGAGAAGAGAAGGCTCCGGGGAGACCTCACTGCAACATTTCAGTACCTTAAGGAGGCCTGCAGGAAAGCTGGGGAGGGACTCTTTCTCAGGGGGTGGCGACAGGACAAGGGGTAACAGTTTTAACATAAAAGAAGGGAGATTTAGGTTAGATATCAGGAAGAAATTCTTTACTCAGAGGGTGGTGGGACAGTGGCACAGGCTGACCATGGAAGCTGTGGATGCCCCATCCCTGGAGGCACTTGAGGCCAGGCTGGATGGGGCCCTGTGCAGCCTGAGCTGGTGGGTGGCGGCCTGCCCATGGCAGGGGCTGGGACTGGGTGGTCTGTAATTCCCTTCCAACCCAAACCGTGCTATGTATGTACATTAATTGCAGATTTCAGGTAGAGGAGTCGAGACTTTTTTTCAGTTAAGAAGGTTCATTTGGCATGCAGTAACAATGCTCAGCAAACTGAAAACCGCTCTCAACATCTTAATTAACAAAGGCAAGATACTGAACAGCAAGAAATTTCAATGCCTTCTCTCCTGCACCTCCAAATTCACCTCAGTATGGAAAACCAGACCTATCCCTTGGCTCTGGTCCAAAGCACAGATCTGACGAGCTCAGCTGTTGTCCTCCTCAACCTAAACTGGGGTGGGAGAAAGCAAGGCTGGTTCCCCCAGGCTCCCAACCATCTGTCTCTGCCTCCCCATTTCTCCCACAGCCTCATTTGCCTCCTGTGACGTACAGAACATGGATGGGCGCGGATGCCAAACTCTGACTTGCCAAGAGCTCTGTTTTGACCAGAGGCCAACCTCAGAGCTTTTAATTATTTCTTTACAAATCCTGAGCACGTACAATCCTGCACAAATACTGGTGTTCTTTGTATGCCATGTGATTTTTATAAAGGATCTTCATAAAATAGCTCAGTGAATGTATGGGTAAATGTAAGTTGTAATAAAAATGGATATTTTGGTGGATTTTTTTTTTTCAATAATTTTTCAGTAAGCTTTATCAAACATGGATGTGTTTGGGAGAAGGCACTGTGCCCTGCACTGACACCTACTTATGCTGATGTTCAGGGTGGAATACTCATTTGATTTCTAGGGAGAGAAGTCATTTGTTAAGCGAAAAAAAGGAAAAGAAGAAAAACAGTTGGATTGTTTATTTTTGTTGTTTTCTGGCTAACATTTATTTCTAACACTGCCTGAAACTACTGAAACACTGCTCAGAGTTGCACTTAACTATTTGGTAACTCCTTGCCTTGCACCGTGTTTGCGCTGACATCCTCTTAACTGAGCCAGGTTCAGTTCTGTGTCTGTGACTTGTAGCTCATGCAGATGGTTGGTTTTCATGGTAAAAACATTGACCTTCCTTTCAGGCTGCCCATTATCCCTTCTCCATAACTGCCCACACATACACTTCTTTGACCTGGATGAGGGCATTGAGAGCACCCTCAGTAAGTTTGCAGGTGACACCAAGTTGGGAGGAAGTGTCAATCTGCCTGAGGGTAGACTGGCCCTTCAGAGGGATCGAGTCAGGCTGGATCACTGGGCCGAGGCCAATGGGATGAGGTTCAACAAGACCAAGTGCCGAGTCCTGCACTTTGGCCACAACAATCCCAGGCAGTGCGACAGGCTTGGGGCAGTGTGGCTGGAAGAATGTGTAGAAGAAACAGACATGGGGCTGTTGATGATGCTCAGCTGAACATGAGCCAGCAGTGTGCCCAGGTGGCTTCCATTGGCATCCTGGCTTGTATCAGAAATAGTGTTGCTAGCAGGAGCAGGGAAGTGATCATCCCTCTGTACTCAGCACTGGTGAGGCCGCACCTCGAGTACTGTGTTCAGTTTTGGGCCCCTCACTACAAGAAAGACATCGAGGTCCTAGAGCGTGTCCAGAGAAGGGCAATGAAGCTGTGAGGGGTCTGGAGCAGAAGTGTTATGAGAAGCGGCTGAGGGAGCTGGGATTGTTCAGTCTGGAGAAGAGGAGGCTCAGGGGAGACCTTATCGCTCTCTACAACTGCCTGAAGGGAGGTTGTGGAGAGGTGGGGGTCGGCCTCTTCTCCCGTGTAACTAGTGACAGGACTAGAGGGAATGGCCTTAAGTTGCATCCAGATTGGATGTTAGAAAATACTTTTTCTCTGAAAGAGTGGTCAGGTGCTGGAATGGGCTGCCCAAAGAGGTGGTTGAGACATCGTCCCTGGAGGTGTTCCAGAAACATTTAGATGTTGTACTGAGGGACATGGTTTAGTGGGATAGGTAAACAGTTGGACTGGATGGTCTTGGGGGTCTTTCCAACACTGGTGATTCTATGATGCTATGATTCTTCATCCTCTTTTTAGTGAGTCTTTGTGCCCATGGGCAGTCCATGTGCTCAGGGCACGTTGGCCTTTGTTTTCTCCATTCTCCTGCAGTTTAAATAGATCTTTGGGAATCGGGGATCCAGCTCCATCTCATTCAGCTACCTCTGCTTGATGAACTGATAAAACATGCAGAGCTTCGTTCCTCATGGTCTAACCTTCCTACTGCTTGGAAATTCGTATTCTTTTTAAAATATTTTTGAGAAGTGGTGGTCAGGCACATGAGCATTTCTGCTTCCTAATAATGGTGGGATATTTTGAAATATGACCGTCTTCATTTCAGCTGAAGTGAATTCCTGTAGTACCGTAATATCTCACCTATAAGATACAGAACAAAAGCTTCAGGCTGGGCACTCTGCAGAGAAGCATGCAGTAAAGTACTTTAGGCATCTCTTTGTTTTAATGAAAATACATTGATTCGGTTGTAAATTAAGTATGATGTTTCATTTTAATCTTCCTTAACATACTTTCAGGTCCCTGGGCTGTGGCAGAGAACTGCATGCTGAAAACAGACTTTCCTATGTGGGGAAGCTGTTTTATTCCAGCTTTTGGATGCCTGAAAAGTGCCAGCTGTGATACGCCATAATTCACTCCCATTGGCATGCTGTTTGTAAGCATTGCAGATTTCAGTTTAGACTGCCATCTCCAGTTCATCCCAGCTATTGTTTAATTTGTATTTGCATATGTTTGCATACGCAATATATGTGAGTGGATTTATATCTATATATACATGTGTGCAGGTATGTGTAGGTACACATGGGTGTATATCTGGTTGCTTACCACGTACCTAGATGAAAAGGCACCGGGCAGGGAGTTGCATGGCAGGTGCTGCTGCCCAGCAAGGCTGGCGGGATGTGGGATGCCTGGGCTGGGACCGGGCTGCCATCACTTCCCAGTGCTCACAGGTGCCTGAAGCCAATGCAGGGACTGCTTGTGCCCTATCTGAGCATCCTCAGAGCATGCACCTGGCCGCCACCCCAGGCTGTGAAGATGGGGAAGGGCCTAGAGGGCAAAAATGTATGAGGAGCAGCTGAGGCCCCTTGGTTTGCTCAGCCCAGAGCAGAGGAGCTGAGGGGAGGCCTCGTGGTGGCTGCAGCTCCTCACAGCGAGCAGAGGGGCAGCGCTGAGCTCTGCTCTCTGTGGCAGTGACAAGTAGGCAGGATTTTAATACTACCCGTTTGTTGCATGCCATTAGCAATTACTATTTCTTACTTGCCAGAACCTAAATTCAAAAGTATTCTTTTTTCTGGAAAAAAAAAAAAAAGAAGGTAATTTGTCTGTGCCTCATGTTTGGTAACTGTCAGTGCTTCTACTTCCTGATTTAGTTCAGCAAAGTCATCAACAGCTGCCTGAGAAACCGAGCAGCCTGGGCTCGGTTTATGGCACTTAGGCAGCATTTGGAGGCAGGGGCTGGAGTGCCTGAGGAGCTCTGCAAGAGAACACTCGAGTGAGAAAGTTGTGAGCAGAATCACAGCAGAAAGGTAACAGATGCTTTTAAAGTGATTTGTATGCAGTGATGACTTCAGCTGTATGCTGTTAGGTCTTGACCTAGCAAAGGAGTGAGTGTCTGGAGCCAGATGACACAATAAAATCCTAATAAAATCTCTTTATAGAACTGAACAGTTTGCCTGTTTGACTTGAAAAATGCATGTTGTAAGACTTTTTATTAATACTCAGCAGCCTTTGCTACCAGAATGGAAAGAGGAGAGAGAACTGGTGTTAAAGAGAGCCTGAACTGTGAACACCTCTCACATGTGAGCTTGGGTATTCCTTCAGTGGCCCAACAGAAACACAATCCATTATGTGAGTGCACTGAGCTGCTCATGGCTCCAGATATCCCAGCGGGTAATTCCTCTTCACCGATGCAAACTTTTGTTGTTTGTAACACTTTTTGTGTTAGTTTTTCACTATAGGCAATAATATTCTCAATGCCACAGTATGTAGACAAAAATTATATAAATGACAAATATGCTGAGTGCTTGTTGTTTTCTTTAACCCATGCATACGAGAACGTGAGATGAATATTTTAATTTAGAAATAACTGTATCGTGGGATAATGTTGATTTCTGTTCAGAAGTGACATGTCTAAATATTTCTTTCCTTTCTAACTGGAAAAGGAAGCTGAGCTGTTTGAAATGTGGTTTTCTGTGATATATAATTTAACTGAAAGTGTCCTTTTTGTAGTTACATTGAAAGTGCCGTCTGTACGTTCTAATTTACAAAAGCATTATGATTATTAGTGGGAAAACCTGTCAGTCTCACAGCAATAGTGCCACGTGGGGACCACGGCCCCTTAACCAGAATACCCTGGAGCTGCAAATGTGCATGGTCCTGCCACAGCCCCATCCGCTGCACGGCCCATGGAGGAGCACATCTGTGTCTCGCTGCCTCTGCTACCACCAGGAGGTATACATTCGTACAACTGGACACTGATTTTGCTGTAATGTCTTTCAGCTATTGTAAACATCCTGGAAAAGCGACTGCATTCTATCTGTGGGGCCTTTTCGATGGCAGACTTGAAAATGTCAGGAGAGTAGTGGGTATTATCTGTCTGAAACATTTGGCAGGATTTCATGTTCCTTTGGTATTGCTTACAGGAACGCCAAGAGCTGTGCCTTAAGATGCTGGGGAGCACTGTCCCACTGCAGGCTGCAGAAACACAGTGGGGAGAAGCTAAGACAAGAAGCCACAGTGCCTGCACTTACATGCTCGTAAGTGGTGTAGCATCAGAGAGTAGGAGCTGGTGATGGCAATCAACGTCTGCATGTTTGTCTGTTGACGAACCTTGTTTTGTGTAGAAATGTGTCATTGGCAGAGCCAAGGCAGAAGAAAAGCACACCGCAAAAGGAACGTTTTACTACTTGACGATTATGCTTCATACACGCTTTTTTTTATAAGAGATTTATTTCTCTCACCGTGCAGAGCCTTCTGAGCAGGGGTTTTACAGCTCAGGATGGTGCTGAGCAATGCACACACGCGACGCACAGCGAATTGGCGCTGTACACCTCTGAGACTGCCCTAGCAAGAGGGATGGGCAAAGAAATTGGGAAAAAAAAAAAAAAAACTATACAAAAATCCCGATCCCAGATGAGCGAGCCCTTGTTAGGGCTGCACCGTGAAAACACCGGCTGAAACCCTTGTGCGAGCACGCAAAACCAAGAAAAAAGTTACAGCGTGCGCGGCTTTTTTCCTAATCGTTCCTGCTATTAATCTTCCCTCCCCCCCCCCGCAGCCTCCCGCCGTTTCGCTGCGTTTCATCATGCGGCCGGTGCCCGCTGCCGCCGCGCTCCCCCCGCCGTGCCGGGGGCCGGCCCGGGGCCGCCTCGCAGCACGTGGCCGGGCCGGGGCTCGCGGGGCCGCGCTCTGCCTTCCCCGCCCCCGGCCGGGACCGACCCGCGCTCCGCCGGGCGCTGCGCGCTGCTGCCGGGCTCGGGCCGCGCGGGGGAGTCCATTTTCGCAGCCCGGCGGCCGGGAGCCGTGCCCCGCGCACACCGGCTGACGCGCGCTGCGGGCTTGTGGCAGCAGGGAGCGCGGTGTTTTCTTTATGGTTTTTTTCCCCCTCCTTTTTTTTTTTTCCCTTGGAAAACATGGCTGAAGCCGGGACGGGCTTTCTGGAGCAGCTCAAGTCCTGCATCGTCTGGTCGTGGACGTACCTCTGGACGCTATGGTTCTTTATCATGCTCTTCCTGGTGTACATCCTGCGGGTGCCGCTGAAGATCAATGACAACCTGACCACAGGTACGGCGCCCGCCCGCCGCCAGGCGGCCCCCGCCCCGGACACCGACCCCGCGGGCCCCGCGCAGCTGCGG